>NW_017308232.1:35210-80385 GCF_000935625.1 Nanorana parkeri | reverse complement strand
ATATATTTATATGTTTTCCAAAAAATATATATTTTTTAAAAAGAAAAACCTCTCTAATGGAGCCCCCGGATAGCAGAAAAACCTGACAGACCATCTTACATCCATATTTATGATGTAACATGAAACATAGTCAAAGTCCGCAACCTGCCACCCCCAAACCAGGCCTTCTTCTCTTACGGTATCCCAGGTTTCTTCTCCCCACAGCATCTTGTCTATATTTGAATTAAGTGTGGCTGTGACAGCGGAAAACAATGTTTTAGTAACATTGCTAAATAGAAGTGCAGAACTAACCTGCTTGGACTGTTCCTGGATGTCCCTGTCTCATCCATGGTTTACTGCTGCCACTTCCAGTTAAGCTTGTCCACCTTACATCTGAAATATATGAAATTTGTTGCTATGTGTTACTGAATCTATTTGTTATAGCCAATGTTGCTGCAATGCACAAACAAATTAGCAGAGCAAGGCTCCTGCAGATAAGGGCTACAAGAAGTTTTTCACACGTGACTTCAATGAAGCTTCAGAATCATCCAAACGTGTGTTTTAGTTACCATAGATTTGATGTTGACTGGGTGTTAAAATCTGTATCCTCTAACCATTATTCTTCTCTCCTTCTTATCAGGGATAACTCTCTCTTCATCCCCATATTACCATGCTGGGTGTCTGGGTGACCAGTTGGGAAGTACCAGCATCGTCACTTGAGAGGAAGCTGAATGAGTCACATTCTTCTCGATACCTGGATACAGTATTTTCTTCCCTGCTGGTGGCTAAACACACCAGTGAGGAAGTGAAGAAAAGGTGAATATACAGTATGCTGCCGGTGGTACTACCATTAAATTGAAACTGTTTCTGTGAACCATGGGTAAAGTACAAGTTTGCTTTACAGGAAACCTGTACTGGGAGAAATACAGGGGTAGCCATTGTTAACTTCTTATAGGTAGGTCCACAGTTAGCAATAGGGCAGTAACTGTCAGGCTTCTTCAAATGCTATTTGACTGGCTGTCCCTAGCTTCAATACTTTCTAAGTTACTGAAATGCACCAAACATACATAATGCAAACCTAAGAAATGGGAATTTAACAGGCAAGGGACCAGTCTGTTAGCACATAGTACTTTTCCATTCATTGTTCCCTTAGAGCATTTCTGTTGCGTCTACATCTTCAAGTAGTGAAGAACATGCATGTCTCCCATCCTCATCCCAGAAAGCAGTGCCTGAAGCTTTAAGTAGTAATATCAGAATTGTTTGAGGCCTCATTCACATGGGGAGTGTCGCCCCATACAGCGTGAAGGGCTGGTTTTTGATGCAACAGGAGCTGCGGGAAGAAGCATGCAGGCAGGTTATGCAAGTCTATAGAGAAGCAGTAGATGTTCTCCCCCGCACACAGCGTCCTGCAGCTCCAAATTTTGACAACCGCACACACACAATGTACGGACCTGGATCCATCATGTCTGGGTCCGAGGCCATACACTGTCTGAAATTCCTATGTTATGGTAATGCTGTGCAAATGGCATTTGCCCAGATTTATGCTGGGTGGAAAATTTATACATCAGACCCTAAATGACTTAATGGAGAATTATGGGGAGTGTGAAATACATTCATCCCCATAATTAGAGCCAACGTGTGACACTGCAGCTGTCACATGTCGGCTCCAAAGATCAAGAAGTGAGCAATCACATACCGCTGATTGCTCAGTTCCCGATCCTCTCCCTGCAGAGAGCAGTGATTACCGCCTCCCACTGACTGGAGGGATGGATGAGGGAGGGGGAAGACAAAGATGGCTCTGGATCTAGAGAGTCAGAGCCAACTATCAATCAGGTGGTGGGGTAGTTTCCAACAATATTGCCGCAGCGCGGCTTTGCGCTATCAGCAAATAGCGAGCAATAGCCCGCTATATGTTGAGTTTTGTTTCACAGGAGGACATAGTAAATGTCCTCTTGTGACCCTAAATAGAACTATGGCCAAAAACGGTTGGGCCATAGTTCTGTTTTAAGTATATGCATGTGCACATAGACAAAGGCAGTCAAAGAAAACTGCACACATGAGGAATAAGACACACAGCCTGACCTCTTGACTGCTGAGAATGGTGAATGTGGTGAATGGTTAAAAGGTGAATGTCACTTCAAGTTTCAAAAAAGAACTACAACGTACTAATTTCATATCTGCGGTCACAAAAAAATTATAATTCGGCCTTAAACTTGATATTAAAATTTGCAAAGAAGTGTGGACTTTATATTTATGATAGAGTACAGTAAAACTAAATTTCAAATTAAGCACAGTGAACCGGACCAATAAACTTGGCTCACTCTGAAAATAGTATAAGAAATAAGCATATACAAATCATGTACAGTATGTAGGATTGAAAGGACCAAAGCAAATTAAGTCCTCGAAAATAAAAACTTTGCACTGTGAGCATAAACAATTAGATATATACGTCAATTTTTGCCTCACCCTGCTGCCAAGACAACTAGATGCACATGCTGCAACAAACAATTAGTCATAATGAGATAAAGGTGTACATGTGAGCTATGGAATGATTCTTTGTATTGTTTGTATTCTAAAGTACAGTGCATGGTAGATGTCAGTAAGCCAAAAGTGTTCCTATGCTCCCCATTCCTTCTTTGTGCCTCTAGGTCAGGATGTCCATCATCCTATAGACCTGCTATATGTTGCAATAGCCCGCTATATGTTGAGTTTTGTTTCACAGGAGGACATAGTAAATGTCCTCTTGTGACCCTAAATAGAACTATGGCCAAAAACGGTTGGGCCATAGTTCTGTTTTAAGTATATGCATGTGCACATAGACAAAGGCAGTCAAAGAAAACTGCACACATGAGGAATAAGACACACAGCCTGACCTCTTGACTGCTGAGAATGGTGAATGTGGTGAATGGTTAAAAGGTGAATGTCACTTCAAGTTTCAAAAAGGAACTACAACGTACTAATATCATATCTGCTATCACAAAAATGTATAATTCGGCCTTATACTTGATATTAAAATTTGCAAAGACGTGTGGACTTTACATTTATGATAGAGTACAGTAAAACTTAATTCAAATTAAGCACAGTGAACAGGAGCAATAAACTTGGCTCACTCTGAAAATAGTATAAGAAATAAGCATATACAAATCATGTACAGTATGTAGGATTGAAAGGGCCAAAGCAAATGAAGTGCTCGAAAATAAAAACTTTGCACAGTGAGCATAAACAATGAGATATACTGTATACGTCAATTTTTGCCTCACCCTGCTGCCAAGACAACTAGATGCACATGCTGCAACAAACAATTAGTCATAATGAGATAAAGGTGTACATGTGAGCTATGGAATGATTCTTTGTATTGTTTGTATTCTAAAGTACAGTGCATGGTAGATGTCAGTAAGCCAAAAGTGTTCCTATGCTCCCCATTCCTTCTTTGCCTCTAGGTCATGATGTCCATCATCCTATAGACCTGCAACCTAGCAGTAGCCCTACTACCTATTAGCAAATGATTAGGTAGAATTAGGACGGAACAGAACCAGAAAAGGCTTTTTAAGTATTTTATTTTGTTTATTGTTTATCGTAAGGTACTTTCTTCTGGCAAGATTTATACATTTAAGCCAAAGCAATAAGCTACATAAAATAACTAACATTTTATGCAGATGTAATGAAGTTGCCCTGAGTAATCTCCCTATCACACTGGTAATGCACCCTAAAATATACTTCTCATGCACCCCTGACATCCCCTCTTTTTCTGCATGGCAAAAACTATTATTCGCACATTTATAAAGCATTTGTTTACTGTTCTGCTAACTCTGGGATGCTGAGTGCTACTGGAATGAATAGAAGAGAGAAGCAAGAGGTGGAAAGCTCAGTCACATAACCTGTCAAAGTCAAGTGACTGGTTGTCCTCCAATCACAGACTTCTTTGCTGTGTTAAAGTGGAACTAAACCCCCTATTTGCCAAGGACAGTGCCATCTTAGCCTCTAGATCTGCACTTGCCATGGTTCCATGGTGCCACACCAGCCAAGGGCTTAAAAGGACAGTTGAGAGCTGTCCTTTTCAGCTGAAGAGAGTTTTTGTCAAAAGAAACCTGTTTAGTTAACTAGATAGGGATCATCAGAGCAGCAAATCAGAAATCCCTGCAGTGCTGGTGAACAGCAGTACACTGTATATGAATTTGGATATTAAAACTATAGGGGGGGATCAGAGACATGAAGAGAGGCCTAGAGACACATGGGTGCATACATAGATTGAACATGCATGCTGTGTGTATGGAGTCTTTGTCATGTGAGGTCTAGGCACACATAGAAAGGGACTCACTGGGCTTTTATTTTGTTTTTGTTATTATTTGGTATATACTCTGTTAGACTGTTTCTGTTCATCTGTTTTTGGGATCCAATAAACAATGCACTCTCTGGAAAAGAACTGAGGTTGCCTGTATATTTCCCGACGAGTGCATTCTACATATTCCTTGATAATAAAACAAAAATAATAATTAGTAGCTCATATTCTAGAATCCAACCTCTCATGTTAGGGCAGAATAGTGCAGAGTCATGTAGGTAAACACATTGGGTTCACTAAAACTGAAGCAGGCAGAACAGAGGCGCCCCGAGGCCGGTTGTCACCCGGTCTCCAGACCGGGTGTCACCCCGCCATGACGTCGTCCCGCAAGCATCTTGATGACGGACGCCGGCAGAGGGAGGAGGGGACAGTCACCCGGCGGGATGAGGTATAAAACTGTTGGGCTCTTGGTGCATAACCGAGTGCTTGACTTTTTAGAGGGGGTGACACCAAAATGACTGTCAGTCATTTTGGTGACACCCTTGCAATGATGTCACCCGGGTGAGGCAGAATCTGACAGCTGTACATAGTAACCAATCAGTTGTTGTCTTGAAGTTAAAGTGAAGGTAGAAGCTGATTGGTTGCCATGTACAGCTACCCCAGATTTTGTCTGCTCCAGTCTTAGTAAATTCCCCTCTATGTGCATTGCTAGGCTCTGGTACGACCGAGAGTACATTTTAGAGTGGTCAATATCAGTGCTGCCTCGTGCATAGTTCAGTGCCTTGCACTTAAACAGTAGCCTCTTTCCTAGCACTGCTATATTGTCTGAAGCCAGTCCGCAACAACAATTTATAGGTAGGTCCACAGTTAGCAATAGGGCAGTAACGGTCAGGCTTCAGATTAACTCTGACCCCTGACACTGAGTTAAGTGTCAGAATCAAGTTAAATAATGGGATAAATACACCTTTTAATATTAAGTCTCCACAATTTATTTAAAGTGTATATCAGGGCAAAATAAAAAACATATGCAGTACATCTTCACAATACATACATATTTCCCTGTTCTTTTTTATCCCTTTAGAGACCCTGCAAGTACAGAAAAAGAACGTTTGATGTGCCAGAAATGCACTTAGCTCCTATTATTGTTGTGGGCTGATAACACACAACTTTTATGTAGACTGAATGGTGTCAGCCCCACCCATCTTTCTTTTGCTAAACTACATAGGCCTACCCATTCTCCCATCTCCCCAACATAAAAGCTAATCATTCTGTAGTCCCAAAATAAGAACTAGGAGGAGGGCTAACTTCTTTCCTTGAGATAACACAGGAAGTGTGCACATAGGACAACTCTGAATTTGTGACAAGACCCACAGGTATTTTGCATGTATCGAGAAGATATAATAAAACACTTTTTTTGGTATATTTAACAGACTAAATAAGACATGTTTATTATTAGGGTTTACATGCAGTTTAACGTAGTATTAACCCTTTTTTTCCCAATAATTAATTGAGATCAAACAAATATACATTACCCAGCAAAGTATTTCTTTACATTTTTGCCCAAGCACTAAGGCCTGGTTCACACCTGGGCGTTTTACAGTGCGTTCCTTCGTGCTGTAAAACGCTCAACATGTGAAAACCAATAATTGCCTATGGGCATGGTTCCCACCTGGGTGTTTTACAGCGCGTAGGAACACTCTGCAAAACGCCCTAGTACAGGAGCTTCTTTGGGGGGTCTTTGCCGCGCTTATCCATTAAGATATAGCCGGATAGCCCTCGGAAACGCGCGTTTGTCGCCTGTTTCTTTTACCGCAAATCACGGTAAAACCGCACGAAACGCGCGGCAAACGTGCATATTCTGTACGCCCAGGTGTGAACCCAGCCTTACAGTCATCATGTTTCTGAACAGCTCCAACTTTCTCAGCTCCACTTTCCTGAACTTGCTCTCTTGTACAACATCACAAGGGACAGATCAGTCAGCAGCAGCTGTCCATCTACTAGCTTGGAGAAAAGAGGAAGGAGGGGAGTGTATGTTGTGCCTTTGTGTTTGTGGATGCACACATAGCTTACTAGCACACACAAAGGTGGCTCTATAGGACCATGCAAGGGAATGGAGCCAAGCCACTCTAAAACAGGATATCAGGGCCAGTGCTCAAGGGGCCCAGCTGATTATGCGGGAAGCAAAAACTTTTAAACATCAAGAAGTAGCATTCATAATATCACTTTAAGACTTAACATACATATTTTCAGAATCAACTCAATCCAATGACCAATGGGGGGGTTGGTGCATTGCAACTTAAATGGTTGGGCACTCTTACTCCTATTACTGAATGAAAACCCCATGTAGTATGCTCTGCAGAATTTAGAAGTGCTTTAGGTAGCAGCACAGATGAGGCTCCCACAAGGTCACCGATGCCGCCCGTCGGCGCTCTGCCGCCCCGAGGCCGGGCCTCGGTGGCTTTGTGGGAAATCCGGGCCTGGTCATGGCTGAGGGTGGTAGGGTTTCAGCCACCCACTGCACTTAATGTCATCCCTATAGAACTGCACAATTACATTGCAAAGCCAGAAACAGCAGTGTTGGACTTGGATAAATGTGGCCCAAAGGATATGAAAAGAAGCACCGTGTTCCCCCCATACAAAGTGTGTGTGTTTTACAAATCATTTAATTCACTTTTTTAGTAGCAGCTTATTAAAAAGTGCAGGGACAGCTGTCATACACAGGGCCATTCCCCTGTTGCCGGAGGCCGTAACGGTTGTCCAGAAGAGGAGGACTTTGCTGATAGCCACTGGCGGCGGATGCAGTGGGATGGGTGGCTGCTTTGGAGCCATGCTGTCAGAGGCTCTCTGTCTGGTCCTGTCCAGCTCACTGATGTCACTGGCAGCCAGGAGCTTGGCAGTACGCCAGCTAGAGTGCCCCGCTTAGCTCCCTGGCAACAGATGGCGTCAGTGGGCTTGGCAAGAAGCTGGACTGAACATCACAGGTTGCTAAGAACTCCCAGCAATCTGGGATGCTGTGGCCGCCCCTCTGCCACTCCTCCCTCCCACTGAGATGCCGCCTGAGGCAACCCCAGGCTGCCTCATTATAGGGACAACCCCGGTCCTTCAGACAACTGAATCCCATTGACTACAGCAGAAGAGCCAATCCCCCATTGGAAACAGTCAACAGGACTGATCTGTATTTTGACAGATCGATCTTTCAGAGCACAAGAGACAGCTGGAGAGCAGAGGCCAGTGGCTGTCTCATCTGAGCTGCACCCTCTCCACTATACCACCTGTAGCAAGTGCTTCTCTAGCCTCTGGGTTGGCCTGGCCTCGCATTAATGTAATTTTTGAAATATATAGATCTGTTTTTTTTTTCAAAGTATTTCTACCACGCGTTTTACAGGTACAAAAGTTGCATGAACAACCAGAGAAACAGGTTTAGCAGACCTCAGACCACAAATGAAAAATATCTTGCATTCCAAGATGAACTTACAAACTCTGCTTAAACTGCTGCAAGATTTTTTTTCAAGCAGCTGAACCATGATCAAGAGAAAACAATTAAAGGATAAGTACGGTTTCAGTGCAAAATATTCTGCTGTCACCGTATCCACTTTACATCAATTTTGTTATAGGTTATACTTAGACTCTAAGCTTAGAAATAATGAATCGCAATTATAACAATCAATGTAATAGTGAATTCAAAACAAACAATGTGACTTTTAGTGATTAGATTCCTTTAGTATACTGTGCAGTCCTTTTAATATACTGTGCAGTCCTCTTTAAATGTGTACAAAATCCCACTGTGCTTGAAAACATGTATCCGCACTGACCTACTATTGATGGCCACCTTCTTACACCGGCATCAAATGGGTTAAGCACCACCATTTCTGGCAGCTACACTATCTCCTTTCTCGAACAAGGATTTCAGATTCAATACCCTTTGTTTAGAGCAGTGGTTCTCAACTTGTGTAACCTCGGGACCCACATTTTCCTTGGTCATTAAGTTGAGACCCAAAAATAATTTATTTTCCGAAACATTATAATTTATTTCACAAAACAACTTGTGCAGTATTCTACAATGTATACATGCACATTTTAAACAGTAAACAAACAAATGGCTTTTTTCAAAAATAAATAGTGCAGTAATCAAAGTGCTAGTGAAAATGAAAGTGCTGTTGAGGGAAAACCCCATCAAAAAACAGTCATTGAAACATATGAGATTAATTAAAACTAATGGGAAATGCTTTTTGCTCTTGATAAGTGTCACAAAGTCTGGGGTGATGGTAGGCAATAGAGATGTGCACCGGCAAAAAATTTGGTTTGTTTTTAATAGGGATGCACCGATACCAAGTACAGTACTCGGTACATGCACTTGTGCAATGGTGACACCCGGGTGCGGGCCGCACCGCCCTTGTGACGCCACTGCCTCTTTGGAAATATGACTAGACCTTAATGTCATTTTCTTTTTGAATGTCTCAATTTCCGTTCTCAGTTCATATAAATGAGAGAAGACTTTGCCCCTGGGAAGCCAGTGTTCCTCTGCATGATACAGTACCTGTACATGTTTACTGCCCAGATCTTTGCACAGCTTATCTAAATATCTGCCATTCTTAGCACTATGTTTAATGTAGTTCACCACTTTAACAACATCTTTCAAAGTTTCTTGAAGCACTGGCACCTTATCCTTGGCTGCTAATGCCTCCCTGTGAAAAAAGCAATGGTTCCAATTCGCATTTGGTGCCTTTCAAGAATTCTCTTCCCATGTCAGGCACACCAAACCCAAATATGAATCCAAAGTATTGAAAATATCCTCTGCAGTAGTAGTGGTGGGAAGCTCGCTACTGCAGAGAAACTGCTCCTGAATGTCTCCTTTCCACACATACCTCACATAAACTGGTAAAATGGCATGGTTCACAATATCCGTGGATTTATCCAATTGTAATGAATAGTATTTGTGAGCATTAATACGATTCTATATATAGAGTTTGGGAACTAATTATGGGGCTTAGGTGATACCACACCCCAAAAAGAGTATATGATATTAAAACATATGTAATGGATTTTTAGGTACAACAATACCACCGACGGTCAATACAAAACTGTATTTATACTACATCTTTATTGGTACAAAATAAAAAAATGAGTTTACATAATTAAAACACATAAAAAAGTGATCCTTCCTTCAAATCTAGCATACAATCATGACCTCCCTTATATAGATACCAGCAGTGTTGATTAATTGTCCAATGACCACGTAGAGTCCAATTAGTGCAATAATAAAATGTCATGGTATAAAAGGGTGGCATTACTCCTCAACGCATTTCACGCTCAATATAGGGGCTTCTTAAGGCTGAAGGGAGAGGATGCTCTACATAAATAAGTATACATGAAGGTAAGTACAAAACTACACTGAGTGGCCAGATTATTATGACCACCCCATCAGTACTTTGTTCGGCCACGAGATGACTCCATGAGATGACTTCGTTGGGCGCTGCCTCCTGACTCCACGAGATGTTGAAAGGTGATGCGAGGAATCTGACACTGCACTGTTGCCCTTCTGTTGTCTTGTACCAGGCTTGACACTCTCCGTTCTGCCCTAACATTGACTAGTAGCTGACGGCCACAATTTGCACGTTCAGACCCAGATTTTCAGCTGACAGACCAGTCTTTAAACACTTTAACAATGAGCCCCTCTTGAACATTTAACAAATTTTGCTGTTTTGCTGATACTCGCTCCATGGCTCCGAGCGCCAACAATCATCCTACGTTCAAAGGCTGTTAAATCGCGTTGTTTACCCATATCTTCAGAAAAAAAATCACTTCTACTGTCGTGGTAAACAACCTGCTTCCCTATTTATAATGGTCTGGCCCTCTAGCAACTTCATTTTAGCTAATTATAGCTAATTTGCCTACAAACGTCAGGTGGTCATAATAAACTGGCCACACAATGTGTATCCAGAAATTCATATATACATCATAATTAAATATACTGGAATTTTTATACAGAATATCACTAAATGAATATCTAATGACCTGCTACGTTGGTGTTACCACATGAAGGAATAAAAGACATCTGTATAACCAGAGGGATAATTCCTGCAATGTCAGCTGTTGTCACTAGCTAGACAGCCATTTGGAGGGGGGAAAAGAACTACAAAGAGTCCTAAAATGCCAAAAATACAATGCCTTGGTTACTAATAGGAAGAAATATATCCATTCCAAAAATGTGAAAAATCTATGAGCCAAAAGGGCCCATTCCCCACCGCGTTGTTAGCATTCACGTGCGCTGATCACGTGCGATGATGCTTGCCTTTTCGGCTGCCAATGCGCATATGCAAAATTTTGCGTAAAGCGCATTGACTTAGTGCTCCAGAGCCGGGGATCTGAGCAAAAATGAACCACTACAGAGCTATACATCACCATCAGTCAGTCATTAAACCAATTACATAAATTTGGAATATCATGCCAATGAACAGTAAATAAGTAAACTTGGTATATCATGGCAGAGCAGTGCATGCATAAACCTTGTATGTATAACATTCAGGTTGTGGAATTAAAAACAAAATCTACTAGGTTGGTAGCCCAACTGGGATTGTGGCTTTAGTAGGGGGTAGGGGCAGTATTATAGGCAGTGGCGAAACAACGGGGGTGTGTCCCAAGATGTCTTATCGCACTCCAGACCAGCATATCACCGTATGTAACTTCAGTGGGTGCTGAAATGACCAACGGATGGCGCTGTGAAACAAAAAGCATTAATGAGGTCACCAGCACACCGAGGTCCACTTTATCAATCCATCTTTTATTGATGTTCAGATAAACATGGTGTCACAAGCAGTCGCAACATTTTGAATCCACATGCGTTCCCTTCATCAGGCAAAACAATGTGACATATGGTCAAATTTTTGGTAAATTTGTTTTAGTAAAATATAAAAGATGTGGTCTTTATCGAGTAAATAGATACCAAACATGGCAAGCGTTAAAGTTACGTACGCCCGTGCAATGGCAAAAAATTAAGGTACACAAAATTGTCCAGAGGTGACGATTTAAAAGCCTGTACAGGTCAACAGTTAACCTTGAATTATGGCCCTAGAACCATTGCTGTCACGCCAACATTTGTGGTGATACCTAAGGTGTGTGGCGCAATTGTTTACGTACACATACATACCCCATGTGCACGTGTTTATTTGCATGCAGATGGTGGGGGCGGCGTGGTTGGTTTTCATTTTTTAAATTATTATTTATTTTATTATTTTTTCACTTAACTTTATTGCTATTACACAGTGGCTAACAAGCTCCCATGTGATAGCGTATGGAGGTGACAGGTTCTCCTTATGGAGACCCTATTAGACCCCTGATGTCTACCCCGCACCCAAACACAAGTGATCGAGCACAAGATTGTGCTCGATCTCCTGTGTAGCCCGGCTTGTGACAGCTGACACAGGAAGCGCTGTGAGTACAGCGCTCCGGTCTCACTGATTTCACAGACCAGATCGGAAAACAGACGGTTCCCGGTCTGCTCTCACTCTCCATCCTGAATGAGTTTGCCATGGTCTGTACAGCTGCCCACATCACTTGTAGAAAATAAGCAGCGGAGCCCCTGCTAATGCCCCACCTCCCTCGCCACCAGCTTCTCCACTAACAAGGGAAGAGCTAGCAGCATGGACATTATGATATTGCAAGCCCAGTCTATTCATTGAATCAGTTGTTGTGGAACATGTAAAAAAAAAATCTTTTCACCTCACATTACTATTATTATATAAGAAAATCTCTACCTGCCTGCCTACCTCTCTCAGCCTTTAGGTCTCTGGACAGGCTGTAGTCTCTGTCTACCAATCTGCCTCACTGGGGAGAATTGATACCTATCTGCTCCACTGTGGAGGACAGTGCAGGCCGGAACTTCAACCTAATTATATTATATTACTGCGCAAGCTAAAAGTGGTGAAATAGTCCCTTGTCTCCCAGGGAGAGAGGGGATTGTTTTACTATACAATTAAGTCTCCCACACACGGTCACAATGCGTTCCCACTCTGTCTCCCTGCTGAATGGGACAGTAGAGCCTAAAGACGCCAAGAATCAATGAAGAAGAGGTTGCGACCCACTTTTGGGGCGTGACTCATTCGCTGAAGACCAGAGGTTTTCAGTGTATAGTTCTGCTTCAAGTGTATGTACACACAAGAACAAAAATGTAATCTATTGAAGCTTACTAGTCCCTACATGTGGTGGCTGCATTAGTTTTTTTGGTTTTTTTCAGGCTTTATTTTCACCTGGTTATCCTGTAGGGGATACCCTTGTGGGGAAGTGATAAGTCCCGTGTCTTTACAAACTTCTTCAGATCTACCATTCACTATGTAGTGCAAGGGCTGCCTGTTTGAATACAAATTGATTGAATAATTTAGTTATGACTTTATTTTCTATAGTGTTGCAACTCCAAAGAGATTGCACAGAGATTACAATAAAATTGTATAGTGTGTCTCTAGGCAAAACTTTATTTTTTAGTTTATTTTTTATTTTTGGATGGTGTGGGATCTCTTAATTGGTGCTGACACCCCATGTTCCCCATGGTCCTGTGTGTGTTGTAAATTAGCCACCGCTCCAAGCTCGCTCCCATGATGGACAGCAATCTCATGTTTAGTTTACTCATTTGTATTGAGATTGTAGTCCATCACAGGTGTAAGCTTGGAGCTGTAGCTACTTTACTGGACACTGGGCTACACACTGGGAGCATGGCTAACAAAAGTAGCCACCCTCCAGAAGGAAGGACAGTATCAGGACCAATTCAGAGATCATTTGAGGATCTACAGCTGAGTGATATACAAATAAGCAATTTTTTATGTTAATAGTTAAGGTATTTGAATGCATTTTTAAGGTTTAACTCCTGAGTTTAGTGTCACTTTATGAGGAAATTATCCAATGGGGACATTTGTTCCGAGAACAACTGTCTAAAGGGGAAAATCCCCTCACTTTGGGAGAATTGTTTTCTGCCTTCCTGTTATGTCTCTGAGACACAAACAGCAAAAAATAAACTTGCAGTTTTAACTCTTCCCTACTCTATGGGGAAAAAAAAGTTATGGCTATACATTCACTTTAAGTAATGCCGCAGACACAACAAGCCCTATATTCTTCATATGTTTGGAGATGTGGCAATTTTATTTTTGTAGATCAGCCCAAAGTTAGGCATTAAGGAGTTTTATCAGAAAATATAATTCCATAAAGATTTGCTTCATGCATAAGAGACTATTAGAAAGACAACCTATATAAAAGCTCTTATATTAAAAAAAACCTATACTTTAAAAACCTACTCAAAAAAACAAACGCAGTGCCCTGCACATTCATTTTACACTGTTGGTGTAATCATACCATGATCATTTCACATTTAGAGCATTTACACACGTTGTGCATAACATATGCAAAACAAAGGCAGACTATCCTGTCTGTTACTTCAATGCTCTTGTCCCATTTTGCTTGAGAAGATTTATTCTCTCCACCAGTTAATCAGCACTGGCCCTCAGACCCTCAGAGGAAATCTACAAGTTTAATAAGTCCAGATGACACATACAGATTATTTTCTAGTTTTCTAATGGGTTCATACACTGAGGGTTTCATTTATAAAAGTCTGGCTGTCGTTCCCATCGCACTAGTACACCTAGATGGCACTGAAAAGCATAGGAAATCCTATATTTGTCAGCACCATCTCGGGCACCAACACTGCCCCTTCATTGAAATTCTTTTTTGTTTTGATGCTGTGGGGAAAGATTATGCACACACAAGTTTTTATTGCTGTCAGAGTCCCCATGGCGGAGATTCACCACTCTGTTTGTTCTGATGATCTGAAGTCACCAAAGCAGAATGTAAGGAAAAATCAGTTGTCCCCAGACACAAAAGCACCCTTGCTAATGATAAACTGGTACACTCTGCATAACCACTAATAGTGATATACATAAAACACACAAGTAGTAGCAGCCCATTTTAAGAGTAAGCATTTAAGCTATATCAGCATAAGTGTCTCTCTCCATCCTCAATCAGTACAAAGTCTGCATCCAGTACTGAGGATCACCCATGGGTGTCCATTACAAAGACATTTCAAATATATGTTCATTCCTTTTGAATGGTACTCCAATGCACTAGGGTTCCACAGTTCCAATGCACCTGCATCTCAGCACACCACAATACATGGTAACGCACTATTGTCCATTGCGAATAAATACCACATGTCTGCTTTTTGGACTGTTTGCGACATGCATTAACGTTTGACACAATGCTCAGTAACACATTAATTGAATGCACATGCATGGAGTCTTGAATAGACTCTACAGAAATGTTAACAGTAACCAGGAGTAGAACTGTGGCACTGACTATTCACCATTATACACTGTTTTTGATGTTTCTTCCTTTCTTCATTATATTATATTCATACCATCGTTCACACCAGCGGCCATGTTCCAACATGTAAACAGTGTCAATGTGTTGTAAATGTGTTGTAAATGACGCATCACACTGTTTACTCTCTTTTCAAATTTATTGAAATGTTACAAAATGATGTGAACTGTACTAATAAGACACAAGGCAATTTACCCTGTCAATGCATTATGCAAGAGTGCCCAACTTGTAGAAGATGAAGATCACCAGCACTTCAGTAGTAGCATTAATCCTTGTGCTTATTTATTTAAGTGAAATGTCACAAACATGATATAGTCAACATTTTGGGGCCATGCAGGGTCCCTTCATCAGGGCAACATAGTAGATGAAGGCCCGAAACGTTGGCTATATCATGTTTTTGATGTTTCACTTTAATAAATAAGCACAAGGATTAATGCTAACTGGAGTGCTGGTGATCTTTATCTTGTACAAGTTTGATAGACATGGCGCTATCCGTGACTATCACTGTGAGCACCATGGTTGTTCAGGTCCAATCGCTGTAAGGAGTACAGGGGACACATCTGTATACTACAGGGCAAGAGTACCCAGCGCAGTTCAATGTATGTGAATGGGCCCTTAAGATGAAGATTAATTAAGTTTGCCCTCAATTTCTCTGAAAATAATAATATTTAGTATCTGCTTGTGTCATGCAGTACTCTAAAGTGGCTCACATTAACAAATATTACCAATCAGTGCTGTAAAGTAGACTAATATTCATGTTCATTTGTGCCTGTAAAAATGTAATGCATTTTTTTAGACAGCTTTACAAAAAAAATAAAAAATGGGTCTGCCAACTTGTCACATACAGAAGACGAGCCAAGAACTTACACTCATGTGTTATAAAAAATGTTTTTGCGTTATTTAAGTCCATTTGAACGAAAGCTCTCCTCAGAACATTGGCATCAGAGACCTAATAAATCATGTTCAAAGTGCAGTTTGGCTTTAACTTCCGATTTTGGAGATAATGGAGTTTCCCGAAGGAAAATCACATTCACTTCTATCATTTTGATTGTTCAAGAAAAATGTTCCATCCTGCTTCTTCGTCACTGTGATACAAAATGATCACCAGTTTGACCCCCATTAACTACTAGGAAATAGAACTAACGTTCCAAAAACTAAGCACTATGTTTACTTAAATGCCTCTGTCCCACCTTTGGTGATTGCTTCTAATGGCTACATTTTATTTTACCTAATCCTGCTGTCATTTTTTCCTTCTGCTTTGATACTGCTTCTATGGTACGCATACACTCTAGTTTCACTCTCACACCCTACAGTTTTCACTGTCATTACATATTTGCACAACTACATTCTATTTGTGTCCTTGCTGCAGTTTCCTTCTCTGCCTTGTCATTTTAGCATGCTTATACAGCCATGTTGTATGTCCCGGACTGGCTTCCCTGCGTTTTATCATAAAGGCTCCCTAAAACCACTGTACTTAAATGAAAAAACATACCTGCTACACAATTCAGAATCCCAAACATGAGCAAAAGAGTCCATTCTTGCAAGGCACACATTGCTACATCGCAATCCTCTTCAGTAAGACCATATTTTCAGATGTTGTGCAATGGATTTCCTGACTCACTAGGTAACCTCTCTGCACCTGTAACACGCAATACTAACACGCCTATCTGGGAAGTCCCTCTGGGTGTATGCCTATTAATACAGTATATGTAACCCCTTCCTGTCAGGATAATAGAGTCATGCAGACTGCTTCACTGTGATTAGTAAAGCATAGCAAGCTACACACTGTTAAATAATATTTGTACTTATACATTTGTATTTTTGTACAATATTTATAATTTTACAAATTGAAATAAATATTTAACAAAAATAAGACCAGCTGCAATTTTAATATACACACTGTTAAATAATATTTTTTTCACAATGGTGACAGTTCTTTAGCTGATTCAGCAGATTTTTATTGTACATAATTTTTTGTGCAATTTTTACAATTATACAAATTATTTTACAAATTAATTCAATATATAACAAAAATTAGACCTGCTCCAATTTAGAGTAATGGAATCATATTCAAATCACAATCAAATAAAATAGTACAGAATGTAGTTACTTTCTTTTGTAAACTTACCGTATTTTATGGTATGTAGATGTATTGTAGTTTGTTGTTTTTCTACTTGGAGAGGGGGGAGGGTCATTTTCATGTGTCTGTTTGTTTAAATGCTTATAACAAATATATTTTATATAACAAAATATAAATAATAATAGTATTACAGATACGTAAAATTGTTAATATAAGAAGTTTTAAGAAATGTTCTTGATTAATTAAGTTGTTTCAGTAGATAATTAGAACCAAAGATATTTAAATCAAAACTCCAGGATTTATCTTTTTTTTTAAACTTACATTGGTCTAGCTTAGTTACGACTAATTCTTTACATATGACATCTGGCGGGCCTCTAGAGATGTTGAAATTCACTGTAGTAGTCTGTGTTATATACAGTTAGAGATGGTCTCATCACTCACCATCTGTATAGTGAACTCAGGGGGTTACTCGCTTGGCCCCAGCCATTTAGAGAAAGTCTTAGATTTTTTATTAGTGAATACCAGGCATTCGCTGACTGGATGCGGTGAAGATTGTGATGTCATCTGCCCCTCCCTTCTGCCTGACCTAATTAAGAAAAAGCCTT
The DNA here is from genome assembly GCF_000935625.1 of Nanorana parkeri. NCBI lineage: Eukaryota > Metazoa > Chordata > Amphibia > Anura > Dicroglossidae > Nanorana > Nanorana parkeri. The sequence continues at coordinate 63,083 of NW_017308232.1, read as the reverse complement.
GCATTCATTGAAAACAATACAAGACGTTATCTGGATGGTGACTATAATTTTGCTACCTTTGGTAGCAAATGGCAATTCCAGTGGTAGCTTATGCAGAGCTATAGGCTTCACAACACACAAATTGCATTGTGACACTTAAGCCCCGTTCACATTGAGCGATTTATCGCGCGGTATTTCCCGCGATATCGCGGGAAATTACCGCGCGATATCGCGCTCCAATGCATTTGAATGGGGCAAAGGGTCCTGCTGTCGCGGGTCGTGTGTCGCTACAGCAGGACCCTTTTTGGAGCGGATTTAGCTGCGATTCAAGATTGCTCAATGCAAGCTTGAACGCGATATCACGCGGCAAATCTCGCGATATCGCGCAATATGCAAATTGCGCGACAAACGCACGATTTGCATATCGCGCAGTGGGAACGGGGCCTAAAGAATGCTGTGTGGGCTGCGGGCCAGAAATGCTCAGCCACAATAGGCCCACCAGTCCCGAGCTCTGTAATTCAGCAAACCGGCACTCAGGCAGAAAACACTTGGAGCGGCAATTCAGCCGGCCACCCTCTGAAGACCCCACACCTCCCTCCTCAGACGCATGTTTCTCCTCGACCGCACCTCCCTCTTGGGCCGCAGGTTTCTCCTCGCCCGCATGTTCCTCTTCCCCTCTGCTCTGGTCTTGGCAGGTCCGGTAAGTCCCGCTATGTCTATTGGGGACTGACTGTGTGTGAGGGCACAACAAGAATCAGCAGTCCCTGTCCATTTAATGGACAGGAACTGCTTTCACTTGTTGTGTCCTCACACACAGTACAGTCATATAATGGACAGGGACTGCTGATACTTGTAGTGCCCTCACACACAGGACACCAGGACTGTCCTATATTGATTAATGGGCCTTACCTGTGTACCTCAGCAAGCAGCAGGGTTAATTATTTTTTCTAGCCTCCCCTGCTGGAGCGCATGCTGGCGCTAAGGCAGAAAACACTCTGGTTGGAGTGACAATTCAGCTGGCCACCCTCTGAGGACCTCGCACCTCCCATCTCGGCCACACCTCCTTCCTCCGCCACATGTTCCGGGTTTGAAGATGGGCTCTACCCCCTTCCTATGACTCAGTGAGAGGCATCTATGAGAGTTGCCTCCCCTGCAGCATTTTTATTGGATGGCTTGGACCAATGGTGCTTTTCCATTGGTCCAAACCGTCCATAGGAGTTCAATGACTCTGACAGAAGTCAGCCTCAGCCTCAGCACAGCGTGCGCCTGCTCAAACAGAGCAGGCGCACACTGCGCTTTTTTTGCATAACACATTATTTGTTTTTATTTATTGTTTTGGACATGCTGAAACTTTTTGTGTCTTTTACATATTTCTCTCTCAGGATTTATCTGGTGGTGCACGTAGTAAGGTAGGCCTTTTGCTAGTGTTGTTTTCAAACAAATAAGCAGATCACAGAATAAGCCAACAACAGTACACATAAGATGTAATTTCTAGCAATTTGTAGAAATGTAAGTTACATGTAACCCTCCACCATATATGGGTCTTCCAATTTGTAATACTTCCAGCTATCCTCTGCATTTTGAGGGAGGCACAAGAAGGTACGGTGGAATGCAGAGAACAATACTGACAGATTGCAGTTAGCTATTGAGCGTGTGTGTTTGTATTGTCTTTCAATAACGCTTATGAATTCGTTTTTTTCTGTTTCTTGTCACTACTGGTTTTTATGTTGATATAGAGTTGCATAAGTTTACCAATTTGGAAATAAAATGAACCTCATCCAGACTCTAGAGGACAGGTCTAACTTTATTTGGTCACACAGATTGCACAAGCTTCTGTTTTTGAAGTGTTATTATTCTAGTTGTCAGCAGAAAAGGTCAGCATTTGATTTTTGAAGTTCATCTCAGAATGTATTACGGCATAACAGGGTTGGGTGTGTGGCAGACGTACAGCATTCTCACACATTACAGAAAACTTCCCCCAACTTTTCCCTTGAGATTGAGAGCACAACTATCCATCTCTCCCCCCATGCCAAGGTGCTAGGTGTCATCCTTGAGTCTGACCACAACTTTCTGCCTCACATCCAATCACTATCCAAATCCTGCCACCTTCACCTTCGTAACATCTCCAAAGTAAGCCTCTTCCTCACCAACGAAACCGATAAATTACTAATTCATTGACATGTTATCTGACGTCTCGACTATTGTAACTCCCTCCTCATTCGCCTACCTCTACACAGGCTTTCCCCCTTCAGTCTATCATGAATGCTGCTGCTAGACTCATCCACCTAACCAGCCACTCAGTGTCTGCAACCCCCCTCTGCCAATCCCTCCACTCAGGGCAGGCCTTAGGCCTTTAGGCGCCCTGTGCGAGAAAGCTTTACAGCGCCCCTCTGGCTATGGACCCGCTGATCGCCTATATGTGTGACACCCGGTACCGGGTGTGTGCATTGTCGGGTCTTTTCTGCCCGTGCGTGCCCGCTAGGGGGCGCGCGCGAGCAGAAAAAAATTGCCGTCTGGAGACGGCAACCCGCAAATGCAGCAGTGCCGTCCGTCCGTTTTTCTACTACGGGCGGACGGCAAGAGGTTAAGATTCATCTCTTCAGGGAAGCCTATCCCACCTCAATCTAACCACTGAACCATCACATGCTCAAACAATTCATCCCCACACAGCTACCTCCTCATGTATCACTTCTCCCTCCCTTTTAGATTGTAAGCCCTCAGGGGCAGGGCCCTCCTTACCATCTTGTATTGTGATTGTAATGTCTTCCTTATATTGTAAAGCGATGCGCAAACTGTTGGCGCTATATAAATCCTGTATAATAAACTTAAATGTTGCCACTTACCAGTCCTTAAATGTGGTGGCTGCATTTGTTCCTTTTTGGGGGCTTTTTCCCTTTATTTTCTGCTGCTGATCCTCCTGTTAACACATCCTGCCCTAGGGTGACAACTCTCACTCACTCTATTGTATCTTTGAGGGAAGTGTTTTAGGTCTACAGAACACTTTCTCTACCTCCTCTTCTCCCTAACATAGGGGAGGTGTTTTGTAATCCATAGAGATAGCTGGAAACAATATAGCTGATAACAGTGCAGCAGAGGCAGAGAGCAATTTCTGGCAGAATCAACAGGTATCATTTGCAATTATTGAGCAGAGATAACAAAATGCTTTAATATGTACATTTAACAGCCCAAAAAAAGAACAAATAACAGGAGTTCATTGCTATGTTTTTTAACACCTTAATTGAATTTGCAGTGTATGGATGAGTGAAAATTTACTTTTTATGTACCCAATCACAACATCATGTATATATTTAAATACAAAAAAAGTATTAGAAATGTTTTATTAAAACAAATAAAACATCAGTGTAAACATTTCATACATTACTTGATCCCCATATTGTTCAGCCTCATAAATGATTATCCTCCATGATCACCAAATTTGTTGGGATTTGCTCAATGATATACTTTTTTAAACTAGAGATCCAAAATGTCTCACCTTCATTATTCTTGTTGGATAAATAGGTGATTATTGGAGATATCTTAGTGTATCAGCAATGACATCTCCGCACTCATCCTTCACTCCTCCACAGCCACTGCTGCCATTTTCTTTCAAGCTTCTTCCTCTGCTGGCATCTTTTACATTCAACCACAGGGCAGTCAGTAATGCTGCAAGTCCCAAGCAGCACAATGGATTTGCACTATCCTGACACTAGATTTTACTCTTCCCCACCTTACATATGCAGCGGGTCGTGCTGGTACCAAAATGTGCCTACTAGCAGTTCTGCTTCTGTCTGCAGACTGCAAGTAGCAGGCAAAGTATCATGCCATTTCCAGATAGAAACACAAGGGTAGATTGCCCTCCACATCTTAAAGTAGTATTAAACTCTCAAACATTTTTTCAATAATGAACCCAGATCAAACAAATATACATTGCCCAGCAAAGCATTGCTTTACCTTTTTTGCCCAAACACTTACAGTTATGTTTCTGAACAGCTGCTTCCTAGTCTCTCAGCTCAGCTTGCCTGAACTTCCTGTCCAGTACAAGATCACAAAGGACAGTGCAGACTCCACCAACTGTTCATCTACTAGCTTGGCGAGGAGATGGGAAAGGGGGGAGGGAAGTAGCTTGATTTGGTTTGTTTGTGGGGAGACACACACAGCTTTCTAACACACACAAGGGTGGCTGCATAGAACTCTGCATGAGAAAGGAGGCACTCAAAAACAGGAAGTCAGAACCAGTGCACAGAGGACCAGGTGATTCTGCAAGAAACTAAAACTTTAAACATCAAAAAGCAGCATCCATTGCAAGTGATTTCATCAGCATTTGAAATAGCTTAACATCCTTTTGACTTTAATATCATGTAGAGGACGGCAAGGCTGGGTCCTGGATGGGAGGTATATATCACCACTGTTTGGGTTGTGGTTCCTTCAAGGGCCACCACAGGGGTTAACCTGTGTTTAAAGTTCTGCAACTCCCAGAGAGGACTGTGGGAGTTGAGGAGAAAGTAATCAGCCTTGGCTAGTGAGAGACACCTGCTGTATTGCTGTGCTGTGCTGTGTTGTGCTGTGCTGTACTGTAGGACTTAAGGTCGCCATACACTTTACAACCATCGCAAGACCTTAGTCTTGCGATGGTTGTAAAGTACTTAAAAAAACATACGATCTGCCCATCTTGGACAGGCAGATCGTACTCTCGATCATCGCACGCCCGCCCCCCCTGAGGGGCGGGCTTACGATGACTGTAATGAGGGGCGGGCTTACAATGACTGCAAACAGGCAGTGTGCACGTGCGCACACCGGCCCGTTCGCCAGTTGTCGAACCAGCAGGCCACTAACTCGCCGAGAATCGTACGATTCCCGGCAGGTTTTCTAGCATGCTGGTTCGACGGAAGACGTGCAGTAGAAACGGTCGCACGCCTTCCATACACTGCACGATTCTTGTACGATCGCGAGATTTCCCGCGATTCTCGTACGAGAATCGTGCAGTGTATGGGCACCTTTATATTCCTGGGAAGGGATTTCCCGCCGGTTTGGGACGTTTCTACAACAAGTTGGTAAGACACATTTATGTTTTTTTTTATCTGTGCCGAAGAATTGGACTTTTACTTTGAGTTTGTTGAAGATAAAGCGTTTTTGGCTGCCCTACAAGAGGAAAATAAAAGCTTTTGTTTTTATCAACACCCTCTGTGCGAGTGCTCTGTGAGCTCCCCAACCCCAACATCACAATCACTTTAATTTGCATTCCTGAAAGATAAAAAATAAACATAATCATACATACACAATAAAGGAGGATCTGACAGTATTAATTCTGCTTTTCTGTACAAAAGAAAAGATCTGCACAGCATCTTTGGACAAAAGCTGCTTTTGCTACCTTTAGGTAACAACTACTCAATAGCAATGCTGGGCACTAAAACCAAAATAATATTTCCACTCATACCCATGCACTATACACTTTGGTGTCAGTGGGAGTAGTTCACATTGGCGTCAGTGGGAGTAGTTCACATTGGCGTCAGTGGGATTTGTTCACATTGGCGTCAGTGGGAGTAGTTCACATTGGCGTCATTGGGAGTAGCTTACATTGGCGTCAGTGGGAGTCGTTCACATTGGTGTTAGAGGGTGTAGTGAATGCCCTATTTACATTGTTGTAAGTGGCACCCACTGAAACCAGTGTCAGCTACATACACCGTTCACTACAAAGGGCATACTACTTTTATTGATGCCAATGTGAGGGACATTATTCTCCCACTGATGTCAATGTGAGGGGCATCATTTTCCCAGTGGCATTAATGTGAGGGGCATCATTTCCCACTGCCAATGGTAAAGTATTTTTTGCCACTAATCGCTAATGAAAATGTATTGCTCCCAGAGAACTGAATATTGTGAAGCAAAAAAACAAGCACAGGTTTCATAGTACAAAAGTTAATTGTCATTTTTATGCTTTCATTTGTATGTAGACCTACAACTTGTTAAATCACACTAGCAAACTGTAAACTTTAGATCTGAAATTGATTTCAGGGGTTCCTTGAGAGCAAAAAGGTCGAGAAAGGCTGGCCTAGCAGCAAACCATACTAACTGTAATTAGGGATGCAACAACACAAGGCAGTGTCCCTGCATACACACACTTTAATAAGTTATACTGAAAAAAAATAAAGGGGAAACTTTGCTAATTGTATGGATAATAAACAGTCTTCTTCTTTTGATCCTTTAAAATTCTGAAACAATGGAAATGCATTGCTATAGTTAGTCACCAGACATATGTAACACCAACATGTAATATGTGATAAATTCTAGAATACAAGCCAGAAACATCCCTATGATTCTCTAAGAAGACCACAAAACTTGGGAAATCTAAGCACACTAACAGCTAGCATAGATAGGTGTATCTGGACCGTGGTATGCCATGCAGATAACCTATATGGCAGGTCTGAAGAAGGTTTTCAAAGGGCCTGTTTACACCATCTCATCATCACCATGCGTTATGCCATTCATTCTGAACTGCACCCCAATGCACCTTGCCAACTAATGTGTGATGCAGTGTGGTGGACTGGCAATGTGCAGCATTTTTGTAATGATTTAGTGCACTTGGCAGCCCACTTAAATGAACGGACTGCCTTAATGCAACACACATTTAATCCCTTGCCGTCTGCCCCGGCGGGTGGACGTACATGTACGTGATTTTTTGATTTTTTTTTCTTCTGCTCGCGTGCACCCCCTAGCGGGCGCCCACGATCAGGATCCCGCCGGGAATGTGTACAGCCGTTACTGGCCGTTTTATGCAAGCATTTGCGACCGGCTCTATAGCCGACCGATCGCTTGTATAACCTTGCATGGCGGCACCCCCCCACCCCACCCTCTGCTTCATCAGCTTCTTAGGGGATCCGTAGGTGACATTAGGGGTCTTGGGGACCCCTGATGTCTCCATAAAGAGGACCTGTCATTTTTTTCTAGCTACCATATTGTGGGATTTGTAGCCCCCTATGTGATCGCAATCAAGTTGAGTCCCCCGTGCACAAACAACGATAACACCACACATGTTACATATCGCCGCGAACGCTGACGTGAGAGCAATATTTCTAGGCCCATCAATCACTAATAACACTAAATGATGAGCAGTAAAAGCTTTTAAAGCGTTGCCTATGGCCAATTTTAGACATGTTCGTTTTTTTGCGATTTTTGTGGGCGCACGCAATTTTAAAGCTTGACATGTTTGTTGTCTATTTACCCAATGTGACCCCATCTTTAATATTTTACCTCAAAATTGGGTAATAATAATTGTTTTATAACAAAACGTAGGGAAAACAGGTTTTTTTTTTCCAAACTGTTTGGTCCTTTTTTCACTATATAGTAAAACATTTAAATCCCAGTGATTAAATACAACCAAAATAAAGCTCTGTTTTCCCAAAAAATGGTATAGAATTAATTTCAGTACAGTGTTGCATAACGGAATAAATGCCAGTCAAAGTACCGCAGCGCTGAATACTGAAAAATGGCCTGGGCAGGAAGGGGGTTTAACACCCTGGTCAGCAAGTGGTTAAAGGAATGTAGTAACTAGGGTTGCCACCTGTCCAGGATTCACCCGGACAGTTCGGGTTTTGAATGCTGTGTCCGGGTTTCATGGCAGCAGAAACCCGGACACAAGATGTCAGGCAGACGGGGGCAACCAAAATTAAGATAGGGGCTACTGGCCCTTCACTGTACAGTCTCGACTGTGATATTTACCTATGAATGGGTGGCGCTATTTACACAAAAATAAGCCACGACTCAAAAAAAATGTCTGCGCGTCGCTAGAGTGTTCGGGTTTTGCATGAATAAAAGGTGGCAACCCTAGTAGTAACACAGGTCAATGGTGTGAATGAGCGCTGAATGGCTGTTTGGACAGAGTTCTATCAAAATGTAAGTTTTACTACACATAATGAAAGCAGGTCTGTGGTTTTCACAGGAAGGAGATAGTGGCAATGTGTCAAGTCTCCCTATAACTTACACTTCTTGTACAGAAGCAGTATAGTGGACTTTGTCTTACTGATAAAGATGTCCTCATTTATTGATGCAAAAAGTAATACAAATTTTTGAGGTTACATTCCACCTTCCGTAGGTATATTTACTGTATAATGTAACAAGCAGCTGTTAAATATCACCTCTAACCAATGAAAACAAAGGTAAACGTATTTAAAATGGAAGTCTAGTCCAGTGCTGTCCAGCTGTGCTTGTGTCAGTACAATACTGACTGTGTCTCTGCAGACATGTTACTGCTTGTGTCAGTGCAGGACTGATTCTGTCTCTGTGGACATCTTCTTGTGTCAGTACAATACTGTTGGTGTCTCAGCCAGGGGCGTAACTAGAAATCACAGGGCCCCATAGCAAAATTTTGTAGGGGGCCCCGTGATTGCTAGTTATGCCACATGCAGAGCCCACCATAGACTCTCTATAGTGGGCTCTGCAGGGTCTGAGATCTCTTAGCTGTCAGCGCTGTTGGCCTCTGTGGTCGCCGGGCCCCGACTCCTGTTCCATCCCCAAGCCCCACTTCCTCTGCTATAGACGGGCCCCGCCTCCTCTTACATCACTGGCCCCACCTGCTCTTAGGTCGCTGGCCAGTGTTGTAAGAGAAGGCGGGACTGCTCTTAGGCGGGCCTCGCCTCCTCCTTCTTTCCGAACACCGCTCTCATCTGCCGCAGCGGCTGGCTGTCACTGGCACAGCTCCGCAGCGGATTTGAGGGGAAATGTGACCGCTGCTGAGCTGTGTCAGTGACAGCAAGCACCCTTACATGCCATAGCGACCCAGACGGCCCTGGCCGGGCCCCATAGCGGCCGCCTGGGTTGCTATGGCGATTGTTATGCCACTGGTCTCAGCTGATATATTTAACCTTTTGCATTAATTTGGTTGTAATAATATAAGTGTTGGTAAACTAGTTTTAGTTCTGTATGCTGCATGTTGAAAAGAGGGAAGAGGTGGCACAAGGTAGCAGGCCTAGCTGAGAAAATAGTTTAAATCTGTCTCTAAGGGGTCTATTCACGAAGCTGCCGAAGGATCTGGCCGTAGCTCCGGCCAATCCCTCGGCTAGCTTCGGCCCCAGGACCCTTCGGTTCAGTAGAACCGAAGGGGTGCTGTACGGGCTATTCACAATAACACATACAGCTCCCGATCATTCCCGGCCGTGATCTTACGGCTGTCTCCGGCCACTTGCAGAGAGATGAGCGTCCCTGGTTACCTGCTAACCAGGGACACTGATCTCCAAACAGCTAACTCTCCCTGGCGGCCCGGGAGTCTCCTGCTCCCGGCCGCCAAGGAGAGAAACAGTGCTGTGTCTTTTTTTCTTTATTCTGACACGCGATGTCAGAATAGAAAAAAAAAATTCCCATTGAAAAGCATTGGGACATTACTATTGGCTATTTCAATTTGCAATAGCCAATAGTAAACTAGCATTGTACTCACCCTCTGCTGCAGTTCCCCATCAGGTCCATCAGCAGTGTCAGAATAAAGAAAAAAAGAGCGCCCGGGAGAGTTTATTTTTTATTTTTTATTTTACAGCAGCAGACCTGCTGGACAATAGGAAACTATTGGGCGGAGCTAGCTGTCACTGCTAGCTCCGCACAATCGTTTGCTATTTACTTTTTTAACTTTTTTTTCACTCTTTTTCTGTTCTGCTCGGTACCTCTGAGGGGCCGAGCAGAAAAAATGAAATTCCTAATGGATGGAGTGGGGTGGGAGGCATGCTTGCTACATGCTTGCTCTGGGTCAGGGATTTAAGTATTGATGCCAGAGACAGCCAGACAGAATTTTTGGATGAAGTTTAGCAATCTCAGCACAGGTTTCCTTTTATTGAAGATTATCACAGATCAGCAGCAATGCTGAACTGCTACTTGTGGTTCTAATAACGTGGCTTTTCCTACCTTGTTGCAGTCGGCTTTGTTTTAGGACTGGGAGGTACAAGGATCGACAGATTTCATTCACCTGCTGGTTAATATAGCACCTATATGATTGACCAGTCCCTGTTCAGCCTGTCAATGGATCTCACTTTTTAGCTGAGCTCAGACCAACACCAATTGCCTAAGCAATAGGTTAATTTCCTAACAAAGCTTCAGTCCATGTTAGTCCCCACTGAAAACGAACATGCTTCACGGCCTTGCTCCTTTTTCGTAGAGAAGAGACGTCAGTTATTGAGGATGTATTTATGTTAACCAAGGGTACTAACTTGGGATGGTTTTGCATGTAGTTTTTTCTATGATTCTCCCAGTTTTTACCTTAGTGAATCCATCCTGGCTTGTTCTCTCTCCTATTGCTGGCTATTCTGGGAGAGAGTTTCCTCATCTGTTGGCATGACCTGGCATTTCTGTGGGTGAGTTTTCTTGGTGATATGTCCTGATCAAGTCTCTTCATTGTAAGTGTTTTTGTCCTTTTTTCTTGCATGTGTGTATATACAGTATATCACTCTCTTCTATGTATAAGACATATTGTGGCCACTACACATTTTGCTGACTGTGACATACTACTGACCACTGCACTCTGTATGCTGGGCTGTATATGGCATACTCTTGGCCACTGCACTCTATAAGCTGGACTGTAAATAACTTTTTCTTTACTACTGCACTCTATGCTGAGCTTCATATAACATACCCTTCACCCCAGCACTATGTTCGCTACGCTGTATATGACATATATTCCTGACCACTGCACTCTGTACGCTGGGCTGTATATGGAATATCCCTGACCACTGCTCTCCGTACACACTAGGCTGAATATGACATATTCCTGACCAATGCATTCTGTACGCTGGGCTGCATACAACATACTATTTAACACTGCACTCTGTACGCTGGGCTGCATAAAACATAATTGTGAACACTGCACTCTGTACGCTGGGTTGTATATGACATACTCTTGACCACTGCACTCTGGACTTTATTTGACATATTCCTGACAACTGCACTCCATATGCTAGGGTGCATCTGACATATAGCTGACCACTGCACTCTGTATGCTTGGCTGCCTATGAAATATTCTTGACCACTGCATTTTGTACGCTGGGCTGTATATGACATATTCCTTACTACTCCACTTTGTATGCTGGGCTGCATATAACATATTCTTGACCACTGCACTCTGTACTCTGGGATGCATATGACATATTCCTAACGACTGCATTTTTTCTGCTACTCTGTACACCGGTTTCTGGTTGCTCAGTAGTCACTGACTAGGTGAATACAAGTTTTTCTTTAAGTTAGGCCATGTGAAGAAAAGTTTTTCTTTAAGTTAGGCCATGTGAAGAAAAGCAAATGTAATGGAGTAAAGAGTTTAATTTTTCAAATAATGGTGCTGAGGTTTATGAGTCTGTTGAACTCTCGCTTGTGGCACAGAAATTAAAGGATATTGAGTAATACAAGGACTGTGGCATCTGTTACCGTGTACACGGTGAGTAGGCTCGTTTTAAGCCCCTCCCACAGTAGAGTTCTGCCACACCCACAACTCACAGCAGTGCCACCTGCTTATTTTCCGCTGGGTGCCCAAAGCTGAACCTTCCATGAAAAAAAAATATCTATGGATCTGATTTTAAAAAGTCACTGGTATAGAATGTAGATACATTTCATTATTATTACTGTGTAAATACATTTACTCCTATCAGAATGTGATTAAGGGTAATAATAGGCGATAGAGTAATTTTTTAAACACAGTGTAAACAGTTTACATAACCATATAGATATACAGTACTGTATATCAGTGCAGAGAACAGCTACATGTACTAAAACAGCCAGAGGTAAAATACCGCTTAGTTTCTTAAAACATATGAATCTATTTATGTCAAATCTCAGCCAAACTCTTCGTATGAGTCATTTCTGAAACCTAATTCCTAGCTTTGAGCGGTCTGATTAATACAGAGAATATAGTCTGACTTTCCATTTATTAACTTGTCAGTTTCAGTAAAAGCAGGAAACTGTAAGACTATAAAACAAGTCCAAAGAGCACAAAGTAGGCGTAGAGCTCCTCCATGACTCAGCAGGGGACTGAAACCGGGTGCTCACCGATAACAGCTCGCTCTCGCTCCAAATTCACAGATTCCGAAAGCAGAGAAAATGTGCCCGCACACTGACATGACACTGAAGCAGTTCATTGAAGGTCATACAGTATCACTGTATCCTGCCCAAAGTCCACCCATCTCTGACACATTTTCACCCAATCATGAGCTTAAAGTGACATTAAACCCTCAGATTTTTTTAACATAAACCAATACTGTAATGTGTTCCTTACTGTAATCCATGGTAGTTTCCCTTCTCTTTGCCGCTCTTCCTTTTAAATCCTTATCTCTTCTCATGCTGGGGGAGAACTTCCCTTTGCAGCTGGGTGCCTCTTCCTGTAGTGCTGGCTCAGGTTGTGAACCTTCACACAGACACCATGTATCCATTTCAGAGACAAGGCAGTCTGCTGCAAAACAGAAGTTCTGCCCAGCATGAGAACAGATACAGATTTAAAAGGAAGAGCAGCAAAGAGAAGGGAAACAACCATGGATTACAGTAAGGCACACATTACACTATTGTTTTATGTTAACAAATCTGAGGGTTTAATGTCACTTTAATCGTAGACAGGGGGTGGACCTAGGTAGGCTACACTTGTACCATTGTAACGCTCACCCCCGAAGGAGCCGCTGAATGATCGGGTCTTCCATAGCCTGTCTAGGGATTGCTAAAACACATGGCTGCCCCAATAGCACTTACCACCTCCAGTGGTTACCGACAAAGCGAAGCCCAGACAGTTGATCCAATCTGATTTTCTTTTATTTCTGAACTCCAGGGAAAGAGGGAGAGGGTCAGGCACATCCAGGATGAGGTAGACTCCTTGTACTTGAAATGGAGCATAGTAACTGTTGACATCACAATCTGTGTGGAGAACTTCTGGCAAGCAGTACTGTTAATGATCTTGTTCAGGTTCAACTCCAACATAAGTGGCTGACCACTTGGCCTCCAGGCTCAGGCCCCAGTGTCCAGGCTTAGGCCCCAGGCTTGGGCCTAACCCATTCTGTCTCTCAGCAGCAGGCATCCTGCCCCCAGGAGGCCCTGGGGGAGGGAAGAGACTTTTGCATCAGCCACACTGAGCATTTATCTACTCTCACAGCATGCATCACTGCTACTGTCCTACAGTGATAGAATGGGAGAGGACTTTACAGGACACCCATCATCTCCACATCAAGTGAGTCCCATTCTTACCATTGGATTACTATTGGGTTGCTATATTCATTTAGAACATTAGGTACACATTTATTAAATTGTCACACATTCATGTCCATGCTAAAAAATTCAGACTATCCACAGACTTTTAAGTAAAACTGTTTGCATAATGAAGTTATGAAAATGTCACGCCGCTTAGGTGCTCATGTGGCTTTTCACATTATCGATAGAGCTCTGATGCAATAGTTACCATCTCCTGAGTTCACCAGGTAAAACTGGCCACCTTCTGCTCCTCACCACGTTAGTAAAGCCACCTATCCTTGTAATGGGACAATAATGAGGTGCAAGGGGAGAAAGGAACAAGCCAGTATTGGCTTCTCATATATGCAAAAAATCCAAGATAATATACACAGGATTAATACAGTACACGACTTAGAAATATTTATTGATTGTTTAAACTAATAAAAAAAGAGGAATTAACACAAGATAAGAAAAATGTGCAATGATAAATAGCGGTTGTATAACAATCATGTGCCGAGCTAAATATATAGATACAATTCAATGAAGCATGTGATATGACGACAAGATACTGTATATAAGTATATTCTTTCAAAAATATATTCAAAAGAGCATATCAAAACATAAAAAGATGTGAACATAGTGATAAAAACAAAGTCCAATATGCAACAACTATAATCGTGCAAACAAATGCAGGGGATAGTCCACCAGTAGATAGATCCAAACTTCCAAGTAAGCAGCTGCCACAGAATCCTGACAGACTTTCCCCTCCACCCAGTGAATGCAAAAATTGGAACAGTGCTCACCTGGGGAGATAGACTCACAGAACTAGGTCGCAAAGCGCGTTTCCCTTCTTAATAGGGGAGGGAAGCCCCTATGACTGAAGACCAGATAACCTCCTCAGCTCGCAAATAACATCATCATTTCAAAGGGAGACAAAATATAAAGAGGACATAGTGCGTATCGTCCAAAAATACAATTTATTGAATAAAAGCAGGTACTCACAATGTCACAGGTGACAAAGGGCATAAAACAAATATCCAATGGACACCACAGTACAAATCTATGGGTGCAATGGGACTCCCGTCCGTCCAGCTCGGCTAAGAGTGACGTCAAATGCTCAGCCCTACGTACGTTACGTCTATGCGCGACTTCGTCAGGAGGCCACCATTATAAGCTCTTGCCACTTTTCATGGACCATACCTTTCTTTAGACTTTCACAAAGAGGGGCAGTCTGGAGAAGAGATGATGCAGTGCACGAAGTGTGATAACCAGTGGGCTTAGCTACACAGCGCTGAATATTGGGTGTGGTTTAAAGGGGTATGGTTAAATAGAGTCTGGGTCTGCATACAGCATAAATTGCACTAATTTCCCACAGTTTTGTAGTTCTACTGGACTACTTGGGAACCAGAAACTGTTGAAACAACAAAGACGTTGGCAAATAGAGTATAACAAAGAGCCCAGCATAAAGATTGCAATAGTTAAGATTATATAGGGGTGCCCTTTACACTGCTGGTCAATGGAAGATAAAATAAATGCCCTGCTCATGGGTGATCAGTGGGAGAAAGAAAAAAATGCCCCGCTGTTGGTGGTCAGTGGTGTGATGTACGCCCGGCCCAAACCCGCTGTACGTCAATCACACATGACTATACACAGTTCTGAACCAAGTGTGGCGTCACAAGGACATGTCGATTCCACTCTCAGCCTCACCCTGCACAGAGATTTTCCAGCTCGCGGGACACAATCTCATTCCAGTAGACTGAGAGCAATTGTCACCAGGGTTGGTTAACTTCGCAGTTAACCTTTTACCCACAAACATTCGCTGCCACCATGTGTTTTTTAATGGAAACACAGACCATGCTCAATGATTTTTAAGATCGTCCTTTAATAAAAGAAATGGTGCAGAAAATATACAGATAAAGATATTAATGAGACAAAATGTACATACAACAGTAAAATAAAAGGGAATAAAAGGTGAGTACTTAACAGTCCTGGTTTTAGGACATCTGACAGAGTTCAGAGTTCAATAAGCCCACGAGAGGTCTGAAGGGCTCTTCAAGCCAGCATTAACAGATGATTTCCAGGGATTAAAGGGGAACTCTTCTGCGATGTTAAGACTTCTTGATTTTGCTGGAGTTCCTTTCTTGATGTTTCCAAACAAAAGCCTCTCTAGTTGCCTTGGCAGCATCTTTTTGTTAGCCCTCTAGAGGGTGTCACAGAGCCGGCCCCTATCGCAGGGCTGGGAGGGAGATAAGGAGGAGGGATGAACCTTTATTTTACACTATCACCGCCAAATTCCAAATTATGAAATGGAGCTGATATTGTAACTCAGGTTTATGACTTTCAGGTGAATGCTGGGTCATTACCTCTACCAGACCTGCTTGTGTTTATCAACTTGTCCACTGGTGACATATGAATGCCTGGTGACATGCCTTTAATTAGGGACAGCTATAAAAGGTTAGAGGTGATTTGGGACTCTCACTAATGCTGGGCAATAAAGATCACAGGCCAGATAAGCAGATCTCTGTTCTTGGAATGTGGAAGGTCTGGCAAATAACTAAATGAAGGCCTGCATTAGCTCTGAAATGGGGGAAAGAGAATGTGTTATTTTTTTTATTACCCCATTATTACTCCTTTATCGTCACACCTCCCCCCATGTGGTGGCATCTGAAGGAATGACAAATTTCTTTTGAACGCCACCTTGCCACGACTATCTATCCGCATTGCCATGGGAACTGCCCTTTTTGTGCTGAATGGTAAAATCATACTGTTGGAGAATTAAACTCCGGCGTAGTAGCTTACCATTCTCCCCAGAAACTCGGGATAACCGAGTGGATTGTGATCGGTAATGACAGTGAAGGTACTTCCGTACAGGTAATGCTGTTACTTCTGTAATGCCCACACAATCGCAAGACACTCCTTTTCGATAGTGGCATGCGCTACCTCTCAGGGAAGTAGCTTACTGCAAAGGTAGAGGATGGGATGTTCTTCTCCCACCTGGCCCACCTGACTCAGATCTGCGCCCAGACCATACGTGGATGCGTCGGTTTGTAGGAGACACCGGGGGGGGGGGAAGGCCTGAAATGCCCTCTCACATTCTGGATTCCATGACACGACATTGGGCAGTTTCTAAGTCAGTTAGGGGCTTAGCTAGGCTGCTGTAGTTACAAACAAATGCTGTGCTGTTGGTAGTGAAAGGGAGGAAAATGCCTGGTGTTATTGGCCAGTGGAAGAAAAAATGCCCAGCTTCAGTGGAAAAAAAAGCCATGCACCATTGGATAAAATGCTTCCGTTGTCACTGGTAGTAAAACAATGCCCTGGCATCAGTGGGACGAAAAAAATGTCATGGTCAGTGGCCCCCCCTTAACATTTAGACCGGGATGGTTGGGAGGTTTGTAACACTGTTACCAAAAATCAGTAGTGTTCACACAGGGTAAAAATTCTGAAACTGACTGGTACCACAAAACACAGAAAGGAGAGCAGAAAATACATCCATAAAAGTAAATAGAAATACACTTATCAAACCAATAACTCACATGAGATTTTTCTTTGTTTGCTGTTACTTTGTTTAAAAAAAAAGTGTTAACTACAGATAATCATACCTGTACTTCGTTCATAGCTTCTCACATTAGTTTGACAATTACAAAAGGACACTTTTCTGGGCAGCTGCTTCCTTTTAGTTGGGTGACAGGACAGGCAGCCATCACCAAACTACTCTCTGGAACACTAGACTATGGTATGCAAATAATAGGGTAGGGCTTATAAACTGGTGCCCCAGACCGGCAGGCAAGAGATTGCCCTATTTTCTTTGTGTTCTGACTTCCACCCTGCAGCTATAAGTTAGCAAAGTTGAGCAGCGAAACTACTGGGTGCTCAGTGTGTTCAGACCTTAGACCAATGCGGTGCCACAAAGCAAGGGAAGTCTATAATCACATGGCCAGAAACAGGAAGTGGGGTTGGTTTTCCTCATTCTCCTGTACTTGCGCTGGATATTGGCAGCAGATGGTGAAACAAGCATTCCAGAACGCAGTGCCAGGATATTGAGTGGGTCAGTGGGACCCCTGGATTTGTCAGTTCTGCAGAAACCAGGACACTTGGGAGGAATGCTAGCCTGCCCCTATAACCAGCTCCTGTGGACTCATCTGGCCTGCCACCATTACCAACTCCTATCACCTCTCTTGGGCTGACACCATTACCAACTCTTGCCGTCTCTTACCAAGACTTCCCTGTCTGATAGCATCCGGAGAAAAACAAAGTTATGCTTTAAAGGAGAACAATGGGGTTAGGGCTTTTCCCCATAGGATCGGAGCGGGGAGGGGGGAATCCAGCCCCTCCCCTGTCACGGCGGAGAGCCGTGACAGGATCGAGAAGTGAGCGAACACCGGTATGTGTTTGCTCACTTCCCGATCTACTGACCCGACCTGTGAGTCTCATTGTCACAGGTCGGCTAGAACTATGAGGTGAGTGAAAAGCACTCACCTCATAGTTCTCCTTTTAATGTCTGCCTTTTTAACTACCCACAAAACTTCCAAGTGTATACGTTTCCTGCCTATGGAAATCTTAAAAGGTCAAAGAAAAAGACACAACAGACATTCAAATGAGTGAAAGGCAAGTCATTTTCAGTCTTTGACATCCTACGCAGTGGTGTAATTATGCTGTAACAAATAGCAGTTTTCACATAGCTGCTTCTCCTAAATGTCAACCAGCAGGTCACTTAACTAGTGGGTGAAAGCAGGCTTGTCCTTCGATACAATAAAAATTACGACATTTTTCTGAGTATACGCATGTAGAAAAACAACTCTAGCTAATTTGTACGTTTGTTGTGGTTTATCACAGAAACTTGAGGTTTTTGACAGGCACCAAACGGAAAAAAAAAACTTCATAGAAACAAACGGTGCTTCCCCTTATTCAAAAAGGAAAATGTTTTGTGCTAAATACAACAGAGGGGTTCTCCCTCATAAACTAGTTCATAGAATTCAATATTAATATCATTCAAGCGGCATTAGGTTATTCATTATTTTCTGTCTAACTTGGAAATATATGCAGACAAACACTGAAGTGAGGATAATATTAAATGCTAAATGTGTAACATTCAAATCATAAAATATATAGATACGATCCCTGTATTTTCTAAACAAATATACTTGTTGGAGTAATCCAAAGACATTAAATTATCAAGCAATGCTTCCTCAGCACTTTGTCCACTTTTCACAGTTTTAATACATTTTATTCATTTTTTTTCTTTTTATATATATATATTTATATTGATGTTTGACAGTTTGACACTGCCTATAGTGGGTACCATGCAGGGATATCTATCTTTCCTAATTCTCTCCTACTACCAAATCTCTCTCATTTTTTCCATCATATCATTGGTGCTCCACCACGTCATTATGCAATGCCCGTCAACGCGTATGTGATGTAAGGACGCAAATGATGCCATCACACGCTGCTAGCACTCTTTAATGATGTATCTGGCTTTACAGCCCTGAATTTGATTAGCGGCATAGCCCATTAGATAACTTTATTAGGCTAATGGGTTTTGTCTTCAAACATCAATTTAATCCATTTATTAATATTTATTTACTGCAAAATCAGGTCTCCTGCCCTGCCTATGTGGCAGAGCTATGGAAATCTCACGAGTGGATGTATAGATAAACAAATCCTTTGACATGTAAAACGGTTCCCATTTATGTATTTCATCTGTGTTTCTGGCTGTTTTCCTGGATTCCGCGTTAAACTATTCTCTTTTATATATGGTAAATATATAAATCTGGGGTAATATGGAGAAAAACAAAGGCAATGATACAACGCAATATGACTTCTAAAAATTTTATTATTAAATTGCGTGAATGAAAACAATTAAAAAAACAGGATTCCTTAATACAGTATTAATAATTCTACTTCTTTCTTTCATTAGTTTTGGATAGAGTAGAGAAGGGTTAAAAAACCTTCCTGCCAGTTTTTTGTTTTTTTCGCTGGCAGTGTCCCTTTGGTGAGATTTCCCTTTGCTTCCTGTTCTGGAGATGCAACAGAAAGTGAGAGGACTTTTCTCCAAGGAAGGAGAATTAGACAGGTGTTCCCACTGAAAGATTTCCCCATACCCCATGTTTTGCTGACTACTGTAAAATATTTTGCATCACTTTCTGCATCAGTGCAATGGTCACCAGGACAAACATAAATGGTGGATCTCCCGAGTGAGAAGACATATACCAATGGAAACCCGACAAGGGTTCTACTCCTTCCCTACTCTAATTGAAATATATTAAACAAATATTTTGGCTATACATACACTTTAAATACCAGCAAATAGCCTTCCTTCATAGCTTTCCCTTAAATTCCTTAACATATTATGAAAGCAAGCACAATTAAATCAGATTTACTGTGTGATTACCAGCACATATTTTTTATTAAGAACAGTAAATGTACAGCGCACAAAAGAGAATCAGTAAATACTCCATGTAATTATTTCAATCAGAAAATATTATTGCTGCCCCTAGATGGGTCACTTTTTCATCTGTCCTGACAAAGGATTAAGTGGTCTATTTTTTAAAGTTTTCACATAATTTTTACCCAGATTTATCCAATTGAATCTAAATGTTAGAATCTTAAGTGAAAGTTGTGGGAACCTTGTGTGAAATAAAAATGAACATTTCAAATAAACAAAATACCTGTTGCACAAAGGTAATCCAGGACACTGGACACTTAAAGCTACTTTCAGGCAGGCCGTCTGATCAGGTTCGCCTTTCAATTTTTCAGATGGATCTGATAGGAAGCCCAATGTTTATGTGCAGCCAGATCTAAAATCCATCCAGGTTCAGCAAACAAGTCAGAACAGAGTTCTGTTTTGGCAAATCCGATTGAGACAAATCTGATGTAAATGGACACATGTCCACTTGCATCCTAGTCCCCATAGACCAACATGGGTCCGGTCGTAAAATGGAGGAAAACACTGGACTGACACGGATCCCATGCTGATGGGAACTGACAGATCCTGTGTGAAAGGGGCCCGGTGTTGTCCAGTTAACCTAATATTGATAAACATTGTATTTCAGACTGTTGGTTGGCATGATGCAATGCTCTTTTTATTGCACTGGTGGTTTTCAAGTCAGTGTAAATCTGAATGGATGCAAAATCAGCTGAAAGGAAAAATCAATTCAAAGGCTACTATCAGACTTACTCAATAAAGCTGTGCAAAGGGAAAAGTGTGCTGTAACATTTATTAGACAGATTTTGGTTTACTGAGATTGATCTAGGTGGCCATGGGCTGGTTTGCTCTGCCCATTGCTCTTTGTGAAGGTCTGTGATTGTTGTTTTGTAAGGGTGTGAGAACTTCAGTGAGACCTTATAATTGTATTAGATCTATAAATGTAAAACCAGCACTAAGGCTCTTCCTAATGTCTATGGAAAGGTTTCCATAGACATTAGATTGCAATGTCTGATACCTATAATTGAGGCTGGACTGGCAACAATATTTGTACACTGTCCTATACTATGAGACCCCTACATTATAAATGTGGGAAAAGTTCACTTTCAGCAAGTTCATTCTATCAAGTCTCAATCACTTTCTATTAGCCATCACATTCCATAATGTATCTAACATTTATGCCTCTTTCAGAGTCTTCCATTACGGCAAGGTGTAGTAAAAAGGATGGCACCACAGTGCACAGTACAGTAGGTGCTGATAAACCTTCATGGTAGCACACATATTGTATGTTGTTTGCTCCCTTGTCGAGCATTGGAAGCCTTAGCGCAGCATATGTTAACTTCCATGGAATAATGCCCTACCTTTTATATGTCAGGTTTTCCAACTCATTAGGACCCCTGATTCAGACCCCTTTATTCAGCAAGGAAAAAGGGAACTTTATATCATAATTCTTGAAAGCAACAGCAGGATGTCCATTGTTTTATGGTCCTTCTATAGTGACATAATACAACTCATAAAATTACCAATAAACTAACAGAGAGCAAGCTATTGTAGTTTGAATATTGCAAGTCCTGTGTAGATAAGTATGAAGTGGCAATTAGTCTTTGAGAAAACTGATACTCAGTGGAGATTATTGATTAACTGAGGAATTTCTGTGCTCATGTGATATAATTCCCTGTTGCTTATAGTGGGAATAACCATACCAAGTGACTTTGGTAGATAGGAATTGCATGGAAGTCAGGAATTTTCACCCAGTTGTTTTTCACCTCTACAGAGATGGATGGAACAAACCGCACTCTAACCATTATTAAAATCATACACAGTAATGGGGAAGACACCTAACAGACTAAAGAAACTCATCCAAGGTCCTGATCATCAGTTGGCAAATAATCAAATTCACCCTTTAACTATTTAAATGATCTAAATTGGGGCTCAGTTATACATTGAAAAGCACTGTAATTTGTGATATACTCAAAGTACTTTATTTTTCTGAAAATAATTTTGCCACAGTTCTCTAAAACTATCACATACTGTATATTTGATTTTCAAACTTTCAAAAAAAGAAAAGTACCTTACATAGATTAGGATTCCTATTTTCCCTAAGGTAATATTTGTCTTGAAACAAACAAAATCAGTTTATAATGCTAAAACGTGTTGTCTTTTTTTGGCTAAATATACAGTACAAGCTGCATATTGTAGGTGTCCAACCTCTGAGACAGACCAGGACCCCACTATAAACTGACAATCTGTACCTCACTGGAAATTGTAAGAAATACATTTAGGGTTACAAACATTGGCAAATTAACAGTTAGCAGTTCCAAAATATATATATTAAAAAACGGTTAAGCACTTTTGAATTAGATCCTGGCACAGTAAATTTCTCGTAACATTAAGGTTTAAGTTCCTCTACTTGAAGCCAGAGCCCACCTTCAGCTCGTAGGATCAGTTCTGGCTTTCGGCGCACTGTCTTGGTTGGATCCAGGCTCACTTTGAAATTCAAAAGTGTGAGTGCCAGAACTACTTTCATCTCAGCCATGGCAAAGTTTTGTCCTATACAGTTCCTGTGAGGTGAAAAATCAATAAGTACTAAACCCATTGAAATGAAAAGCAAAATATCTGTTTCTGAATTTGTGTTGCTTCTTGCAGAAACATGACTTATCTGATCCTATAACTTTATTGAAGAGTTTGTTTTTCTTTTACCAGTTTTACAGTATACTCCATCAAAAACAATTGGGTGGTTTTTGCTCATTTAGCAAACTTTCAGATAATCAATATTTACAATTCTAATGCAAGTTTTTTTTTTCTAATTCAAAATATATCTAGTGTTGCCTTTTTTTAATACATTGTTATTAACAACTTTATTATATTACATTTGAGACTGTTCCCACTTACACACTTAAACTACCCCCGTCAGTGCAAACATATCTTCAACAATCTTCCAGAGTGCCCTGCACCCCCTGAAGCCTGGGTTCCTCTTTTCTGGAGAGCTTCACCAGACTTTATATCTGCTTTTTTGTGCTAAATGAATTGACTGCCAAAGCACCAGAATAGACAAAAACAAAATCTGACTTTTTTCCCGAAGCAGCGCACCACAATAAAATACTGTACCTTGTTTTGCGTTGCCTAAAAGTCCTTTTCCATGTTGTGAATATTTTTGTAGTAATGCTAAACTATGGTGAAATATTTTTTTGGCATTTGTATTTCTTTCTGGGGCAAATGCTGAGCACAATTGTGATGGCCTCCCATTTGTGAGCTCTCTATTATGTTATTATATTTCATACAAGACAATGGCACCTTTACATGATACCTTACAACATCACTGACAGCACATTGAGTGATGTCAATTAGACAATTACAACAATGTAAATATCTCCCTATCCTAACTCATTGTTACTTGTGAATACATTACTAGTAACAAGTGATTATATTTACAATTTTGTTAGCTGATCATATAATACACTGTGATCACAATCACAGATCAAGCTCGTCTTTACCTTGGCCCAGCAGAGAAAGGCACAAATGCATGTGAGGACCTCTCCTGTGCTTGTGCTGGATCAAAACGGTATGGATCATAGACCTAAGAAAACAAAGGTTAGCACTAAGATTTTGTGCAAGTGTTATTGTTTGCTAGTTTAGCATATGAGAGAAGATATGGTTTGTACCTCAGGGTTTGGCCATACAGCAGGATTGTGATGGGTTCCATATATACTTATGAGACAGATATTTCCTAAGAAAACAAAGAAAATATTTCAAATATTAGTTTCAGATGGAAATCTTTATACCCATCAGGGCTTGCATACATGGGAAAAGACAGCACATGTATTCATCTTGCATTTGAGAATAGTTTGAGATACTTCTGAGATCCGTCTGACCTCCTTATAACCTGCATCCAGCTGCTTTATCATTCAGACTGACTTATATGCAAAGAAAAGCAGTTCTGATGCCAACCAATGGATGTTTACAGAAGCCCTTACACAGTTGCTGTGAAGGCATTATAGCTACGTAAGAAGGCAACATAAAAGTTGTGTTTACATCCTTGGTCAATACAAAATGGTTTATTATTCCTACTAAGGAGAGAAGAGTACTACCATATATATAAGTCGACATAAAAAGTGATTTCTAGGTATGCCAGTATATGTTTATGTGAATACTGCCCTGCCTGCATCTTTCC
Organism: Nanorana parkeri; assembly: GCF_000935625.1. Taxonomy (NCBI): domain Eukaryota; kingdom Metazoa; phylum Chordata; class Amphibia; order Anura; family Dicroglossidae; genus Nanorana; species Nanorana parkeri. Next base: position 39,336 of record NW_017308232.1, on the reverse strand, counting down.
CTTTTTTGCTAGTTTTTAAAAATCTCTGAGCCGCTGCTAAATTAGTTTTTTTTGGATTAGGTGGAGACACACACTTAAAGTCTTCAGATACCTTGTTAAGACAATGTCTGGGCTTCTGTTGTGTAGATGTGCCTTTTTAGGAGGATGGGACTGCCTCCAGGTGAGCCTGCTCTCTGTTTGCGCAATGCTATATACAGAGGTGTGCAAAAGTCTTGCAACACCTATCCCTACATAGAATTCTACATCTTTGAGCTGGGAAACTCAGATAGTGTTGGGTTAGGGACCACACTTATTAGAGGTGCAGATATCTGAAGATGTATGTAACTAAAACCTCTGATTTTAACCTAAGTAGTTAAACAGATTAGCTTGTTTTTGTTGCTGGATAACTTGAAAGTCTGCTGGGGACCTTTTTTGTTTAGCCAAACCTATTACAGATTGGACCATTCATCTGAAGCCCAAGTCAGGTCTACACACCAAAGTTATTATGTAGAAGAACACTAAAACTTGCATAGGGAATGAGAGAGTACCTTTAGGAATGACTTTCCCATCCGGAAGAGTGATATCCTCAGTACACCTTCTGGACACTGCTGTTACAGGAGGGTGTAGTCTAAGGCTTTCCTTGATACACATTGTGTTAAATGGCAGCAGAGACAGGTCATCCCTAAACAAGTGATAAAAAAAACATTAAATTAAAAATGTCATAAAAATAATAAAATAGTTCATGTTTTTACTTTTCAGAGAGCTGGTATGCCTAATACATTCCAAGGCACACCCTTATACATGTACGTATCATGTTTTTGATGACTGGAAAAAGCTACATAGACTAAGATCATCTTCAAGCAATCACTGTTTTATAACACCCTGATAGCATTTTGAATGCCAACAATTAAACTTGATCAGTGGCTAATGAGTTACAATTGTACATATACAATTGTATAAGCTAGACAGTGCTTTAGAAAACTACCTGTGATCTAGTCAGGGTTTAGATATACATTAACAAGGATGAAAAAAGATATATGTTCATAAAGTTTAACCGTTCACAGCACCAGCAGCTTTCACCCAGAAAAAGGCAAGCTGCTTTTGCCATATTATGTTTTAATACCTAATTCCATTATTTTGATTTCCCAAGAATGAAATATTTATTTTTTTGCATTTGTTTTCATACATATGGCACCAATTACAATACATTACCAAACAACAATACAGACTTTTATAAGGATCCCTCTTTCTCATTTTAGTTCATCTTGATAACATATGCAACATCTATCTCAATACCTTATTTACACATTCACTTATACAGTCAAATTATTATGAGAAGTTGGTGCTGTTACGTGGTAATGAGTTCACACGCCCTATATATTTATTGTTTCAACACATTTTTATTGAAGTATTCATGTTTACCCAACAAAAAACTGAACAGTATAGACAAGCTTTGACAGGAGGAAAGCACAATTCAAACACAGGGGTAGTTTCTGGTATTCAGTGTCTAATACAAGTCAATATATTCAAATTTATGTTTTAGCAGTTTTATTTCATTTTAATAAAGGACAAATTCTGTTTATGGAACCCTAAACAGTGCCTGCTGCTCTGTGGTTAGAATCCTTGACTATAGTTGTTTGCATATCACTTAACTTGACTATTGAAAGGGTCAGAATTAGCCATCCACTAAAATAATGTAAGGAACAGCACTCTATTCTTGAAACAGAATGCACTTTCATTACAATTCCAAAACCTAAGAGTTTATTCTCTTAAAGTCTAAGGTCACAGAAACAGATACCCAGATATGCATTGTACTAACAATCTCCATTTCCACAGTCTTAACTTCACTTTCCTCTTGCAGCAGTTGTGCAGTATGCCTGAACATGATTGTGCTGTACAATAGGCACCAGAGTTAGACAAAATGGTCTCAATAACTAGCATTTGATAAGAGACTTGGCCTGACACCCCCTTTCTTGCTCTGTAATACAGGTCTGTGGGAGGACACAGAGTGATATGGTTGTTACTCATGTATACCAGCAAAAAGTACTTGAGAAAGAAGGTAGAAGGTAAATACTGAGAGATAAAGGTATTTTTTTTAGGTATTTCCAAGCAAAAATCAGTCACATGTGTGGGTACAGGACTATAAAGAGATAAAAAAGTGAGACTTTAATTTGGCTTTTATGATAGGATAGTGAGTTATGCTTATTATTTCTTTGTGAACCATTGACCAACTGTGCATCTAGGACAGCTGATTTATAGTACAGATGCAGCCCAAACCACACAAAAACATGTATACAATGTAGCTTTAGGCCTGTATGCCTTGTTTAGGCAAGATTCACTTCTTTGAAGATAGACTTGGGTAAAAAGAATGCAATGAGACAGGTTGCGAGAGTGCAATATTCTTGTCACTCCAATCACTATAAATAAATAGTGACTGGAGTAAAGAGTTCAATGGGAGGAGTTCGCCTATGTAACAGGATAATTAGGATTACCTAGAAAGGGTTATATTAAGTTAGACTCATTACTACAAACTATATGTGTAAACATAGCAGAATACAGATGGTTTTTAAGATTTGATGAAACTTAAACAAGATGACAGGAGGCCAATAAAGGAAAATATAGTTTTGTACATATTTTCTTTTTAAAGTCAGTGCTAAAATAATTTATTAAATACTTCATATTATGCAATGTTCTATCTAGCCAGTAGGTGGATCTCTAGTTTATTGTTCACATGGAAGGCATTCTATCTTTTTCAGATAAATTAGGGCAATGGCTCATCCCTTTATAGATATGTACTCCAAGGTCTCCATTACACAAAAGGTGTAAGAGTAAGCTAGTTTTTTTGTGCGGTCTCTTTAGGTAACACACTGGGCTCTGGGAATCTTTGGTCACACATTAAAAACAAAAGATTGTATATGCATAGTATTTACAAATAAAACTACAGATTATAAATCTATACATGACTTATTTCCTGTGAGATCAGGTACTCACCATTCCAAGTGGGTTGTGTCTTTCCCTTTAATTAATTCTTTGATCTCCTCTCTACATTTGTCTTGATATTCAGGGTGACGAGCCAAGTTATACATGATCCAGGACAGTCCACTGGCTGTGGTATCATGTCCTGATTAGTAGGAAAAACACAAAAAACATGAAGCAAATTTACTGTTTAAGTAGGCTCTAATAAAACCTTCAGTGTAATAAGACAGTCATATAGAGAGGCAGTGCGTATTGTGTTTTACATGCGCTAACCTTCATCCTTATGGAAGGTGCATGTTGATCGAAACTGCACCAACGATGCAACATGCAGAATTTTTACTTTTAATTGCACGAAAACACAGAAGTGTATAATGTTCCCAAACATTTTCAGACTGTCTACACTGCCACATAGTAGAGATTTCCCTTTTATAGTATGGGAAGATAAAGGAACCTAATTGTTTGAAATTTGGTATTTAAAACAATTTAATTCCATTTTGTAAAGCGCTGGGCAAATTGTTGGCGCTATATAAATCCTGTATAATAATAATATATTTAGTATAAGGTTTGGATTTTTGTAAAGATTTAAATATAGTTGAGATAATAAAGCTGTCAGTTTCATAACAAATTAGATTTGTTTATTTGCTAATAATTTACGAGGACATTGTTAGCCAACAGTATCTCTTATTCACAGTAACTCCCACAATATGGATATATTTTTCTAACAAACATGACATGAAGATGAACATATTTTCTATTGAGTTATTAGGTTATTATTGCTAATACCTTTTTTAGTATATTAAAGCTTTGGCCTTGTGCACTGGTTGCGGCTGAACAAACTTTAATCATGCACTCTAGTTAAAGATGTATATTTACAAAAATATTTTATGCAGGCTGCCGCATAAAAAACGAAATACACAATTTGCATTCTGTTACCTTCGAACATAAAGGTGTCAACCTCATCCCTCATCTCTTCATCAGAGAGCTGTCTTCCGTTGTCATCCTATAGTAAAAAAAACAAATTAAAAGCAGAAGTTCCATATACTACTCCCTACTGGCTTTATTACAGGAGCTCAAAAGAAAATGTATATGGTCAATAAAAAAGGATAAAGAAAACATGTTATAAAAAATATTTACTGCTCAAGAGGCAAAGAAACATTTTCATCAGTACATA
>NW_017308232.1:33263-34720 GCF_000935625.1 Nanorana parkeri | reverse complement strand
TATATATATATATGTGTGTATATATACACGTGTATGTATGTATGTATGTATATATGTACTTTATATAGATATATCTATCTATCTATGATGGCATCTGTGAATGGAGAAACTACAAGTCCCGTCAGCAACCGCGGCAGAGGCACTTGACGTCACCGCACTTGTAGTCCCTTCATTTATCCTCCCTTTTGCTACTAAATGTCCATATTGAGTTTTGTATGTGGATAGGAGGGAGAATCTGCAGGAGCCAGAGCATTGCACCCGCTATCTGCTTTTTCGCAGTTGCAATGCTTTACTGGCTCGAATGCAAAAAAAATTATAATTATTGCACATTTTCTCTTTTATGAAGAAGTGTGCATTTATTTATTTTGTATTTTTTTCTAAAAGGTGGACTTTACCTTAAAAATAGAAAGCCAGATATATAAGCTCTAAAACAGAAGATTATTACAGATAGAATCAGATCACATAGTAGAATTTTCTAAATCTTCTTTCACACCTTTGAGAGTAACAGAATGTCAATGAAATCTGTGGTCTTCCCTTGTTTGGATTTTATCCAGCTCTCTGCCCCCTTCTCTTGTAGTGCTTTCTTCCTCTGCTGTACCACACCTGAAGTAAAATCGTGCACTATATTGCATGCGTGTCTGAACTTTCTTCCATTGGAGGAGAATCGGTAAATTAAATCAAAATGGTGGGGAAGACAGTGTTCACGTTTCACCACTAAGGAGCTGAGCTCATATATTGCAGCAATATAATCACTTGGTTTCCTGTAATTGAGATATAAGGGAATGCTTATTACACCACATTTTACTATAGATAAGGTTATACTATGGCACTATGCTGAGTGCTTTTATCATGTTAAAGTATTTATTGGGAAATAAAAGTTAATATTACTCTTGGCAGTCACTGTCATAGCTGAACGTGCACTTCAGAAGTGAATCCAACGTCATCAGGCTGATGTGTTCAAACATATCCAGCGAAACTGGGCCTCCTACACACAGTCGGCGCCATTTGGCCTGTGGAAAACAGTCAATGATTAGAGCTAGTTACATGCAGAATTGTCAGCATTGCATAAACATTGTATACGCAGAATCAGAGGCGTAACTAGAAACCTCAGGGCCCCGATGCAAGAAACCATTAAGGGCCCCGCCCCTTCAAAAAAATGATTTTGATACCTTTTTTTTCTTCTAATAAATAAAAAGTATGTTTTTTTTTTAAACTTTCAGGGCTAGTTCACACCCGCTCCAGTATGTTCTGGCCGATTTAGTGCTGGAACACACTGGACTGCATCCCGGCCAGCTCACTGCGTTCTGGGGTGGGAGGGGGCGTGGCGGTGCATTAAAGTCAATGGCACCGCGGTGCAATCGCCTGCACCGGAACGCATGGCAAATCAATGCCTGCGTTCCGTTGCGGTCAGAAAAAATAGTGCATGCAAATGGAGTTCCCTAACTGGCCACCCAGCC
>NW_017308232.1:3102-33226 GCF_000935625.1 Nanorana parkeri | reverse complement strand
AACCCCACCCCCCACCCCCCACACACACATTGATGCATCCCTACCTAATAATATAATGTATTGCTGGGACTTGTAGTCCTGCATAGTTGGTGCTATTCTGCATTGCTGTATAATGATTATACAGTAATGTGAATAGTAATGTGAATAAATACAGTATAATAACAGCAGCAGCTTCTTGCTCCCCCCCCCCGCCCTCCCCCCACACCGAACTTACCTGACTCCTACAGCTGCTCAGCTTCCTCGTCTTTGGCGGCCAGGGGGCGGGGCTGAGTGAAGAGGGTCCGTCCTCTCCCAGTCCCAGCTGAAGAATGTGCTGCCTGGTGGTGCCTGGTGTGTCGGTAATAGGTAGCGGCCCCACCAGGCAGACAAGGGACAGACTGAGCCTCTCTATCCCCTCACAGCCGCCCGTACATGCAGAGCGGCTGGGGATGGATCGGCGCTATCTGAAGGGGGGGGGGACAGCATGGGGAAGCTTTCGGGCCCTCTGCTTCCTCTCTGGGCCCCCCCCCAACAGGCGGAACGCCAGGGCCCTGTCGCAATTGCGACCGCTGCGACCCTGGTAGTTCCGCCAGTGTGCAGAATATAGGGGTAGAACTAGAGCAAAGCCAAAAAGGTCTCTCATCCATGTGCATTAACGTAACACAAAAAGAACAAATGTAGTCCTAATCTCACGCGTCTGTCAGAGAGGCGGTGCATATTAAGTGTGTTTTACATGCGCTAACATTCATCCTTATGGAAGGTGCATGTTGATTGAAACTGCACCAACGATGCAACAAGCAGAATTTTTACTTTTAATCGCACGAAAACACAGAAGTGTGAAACGGCCATTACATGTTCCCAAACATTTTCAGACCATACATGCACTGCCCCATAGAAGAGATTTTCCTTTTATAGTATGGGAAGAGCAAAAAAAGAACCTGATTATTTGGAATTTAAAACAATTCCTCTTTTTTTTATCATTTAAGACAAAATATTTTCTGCAGTTTTTGCCCATATCAAACAAATTTATATTTACATACTAACTGAAAAAACTATTTCCACATTAAAGTGTGTGTTTTTCCTCACATAGTTTTACTAGCCTCTGCTTTAGCAGTAAATAAATTACATACAAAACAAGCATCAATGATGAGTTGCTGTTCAGAATAAATCCATACTGGTTGAGGTTGTACTAGAATGCTGGATTGGTATCAGAATTTGAATTGCAATACCCACCCTCAAATTTGCTCCCAGTTGGGATTTTGTCAGGGACTTGTATCTCCACTACTCCCCAATTGGTTTTTCTTTTTATTACTGGGCAGAATGCAAAACAAAAGGAGGGTTAGAACTGGGGAAAAAGTGCAACAGATTCCTTCATCTACGCTAAACTGTGTGGATGGAGGAATCTCCCACTGGGCCAAGCTTCAGTATCTTGCTAGTCGGCCTCGCTGGCTGTCAAAACCTGATTGGATGCAATCTGATTGGATGGAGGCATTGTTCAGGTATTTTGAGAGGTATCTGTTGCACTTTTTCCATCTGACCATAGAACATTTGCAGATAATCTAAAGGTGTATGGCCAGTTTAAGAATGTATATGCCTGAAATGTATTTTACCATTTACATTTTCCTTCTAATATAAGTTGACTCTATACACACAGACATACTGATATATCTAATTTAAAAAAACAAACAAACAATAGTTCAGCTTTTTAAAAAAAGCTTTGCTTGTTTTTTTCTGCCCTAAATCAATCCCCTTTCTTTGTTTTTCTCTCTGCCGACAATGCGCCAAGTTACAAGACAAAACTAATTCTGTCTACTGTATTCATCTTTCCAAATTCAAACCTTCTTCCAACAAACAAATCATGAATACACATTGTTGTGATACCAAACAGAAATATGTAAATCAGTGTATTAAACCTTACGTCAACTACACAGCAAAGAGGCTCCATCCAATGGCAGTACCACACATATTGCTTGTTTATCCAAACCTGGGTCAGTTAACTGCTTCATGGACAGAGCAGGTTTTTCCATTCCATTCCATTCCATACTGTGTTCATAAAATGTGGCATTATATAAAACACTAGCCACCAATTGCATTTTGATCCTCGCATCAGTTCTCAAATATTACAACCTGGGGAGCAGATTGATTTACTGCCATTATGAAAGCACCCCCTTAGGAATGTGTCAAGGTACTCCCAGGAGAACCACTCATCTAGTATATAAAAAGTTGTGGTACTACAAATATTATAGAAAGTTTGCACATACATGCATAATATCAGTGCTTTGGTTGAAGATTTTCACATAATTTTTTAGGATATCAAAATGAAATCCAGGGGTCAAGAGACGACGATGCTGTCCCCATTTCTCCCCACGACTGAGTAGAAGGCCATCTCCTGAGGGATAGAATGTCACAAAAATTAGTATAGTTTCTTATTTTTAAGGCATATCAAATGAATTCAGTTATTTTTTTTCCGTCTCCCCTACCTGTTGCCCATGGGTGAAAGCCAGAACTAGCAGGAACATAGTATGAATTATTGGCACTGCCTATCCCACAATAACAAACACTTTCTTTTTCAAGGAATTCAAATTATTAAAAAATTAGATGTGATTGCAGTTTGACTGCTCAGTTCTAGTACTCTTCCACATCACTGCTTGACCTCTCAATTTCCTTAAAGTACTCAGATTAAAAATGTTTTGATCTTTGCAGTGGGACTACCCCCGAACTGAAAGGGTTACGTGCTCATTTTTTTTCTAGGTGCCAAAAAAAACGTTATACTCGCTATCTGAGCCGGCTCCCTGCTTCTGTGATCACTGAAGCGTTTCTCCTCTTGTGCTGCTCAGATAGACTGCTCCTCGGTGTCCTCACATCTTTACACAGTCTATGCACAGTGTATAGAGCGTGATGACACCAGGATCCTTAGACCACTGCAACAGATGAGATGCTCGATACACTGGTTTAAGAACAAGCTGGCCCAGATGGTCTGGTAAGTATAACTTTTTTTTTTTAGCACCTAGATACAAACGAGCACTTAAAGGAGAACTATGGGGTCAGTGTTTTTCCCCATAGTTCTCCTATGGGTCACGGGAGGACATAAACTAGCATCCTCTCGTGATCCAAAGCTCAGTCTATCACAAGCTACAGCTCGCGGTATACTGAGACCGCCGCAGCCGGGACGGATCCCGTCATTACTGTCGAGATCCACCCAGCTGCGTGATTGACAGCTGGCTCTGCCCATCTATAGGCAAAGCCAGCTGTACCCGCCCCCTCCGGCGTCCAGTCCACCAGTCAGCGCTGGAGGATCGGAGCAGGGAGGGGGTGAATCCCTGCAGGGAGCCGAGAGTCTCAGTCACGGCTCTCTTCAGGGACATGATTGAGAAGTGAGCGGGCGATGGTATGTGTTCGCTCACTTCCCGATCTATTGAGCCGACGTGTGACAGTTTTATTGTCACACTTCGGCTCGAACTATGAGGTTGAGTGAAAATCACTCAACCTCATAGTTCTGCTTTTAACCCTTGCAGTGTGGGAGTAGCCCCACTGCAAGGGTTAATTATTGTTTTCCCTGGAGTTCTTCTTTAAGATGAAGAGGATCCTCGAACAAAAAAGATGAATAAAGTCCTTACTAATACAAGGGCTTTAAAAAGATGTGCTGTTATGCAATGAAATGTCATATACGACCCAACAGACATATAAATGTGGTGTAATAATAACAATAGATAAACAACTCACCTAGCCAGGGTCTTAGAAAGCCATAAAATAGTTCATCTTTGGGGGCAATGAGAGCTGGAAAATAGGAATAATGGGCAGCTGAAAGTATCAATTACATACCAATAAACTTTTAACAATGAATTCGTAATGTATACCTTGTCTTCAATAGTAACACATGAGTGAGGAAGGACTAGCTGACCACTGATTAGGCTTTATAAAAGGTATTGGAAGGTCTAGTGCAGTTAGATATCAACTGTTAAAAGTTGTAGAGGGATGGAAAAGTAACAAGATGTTTTTTATTACCACAATACATGGAAACTGCTTCTGCTTCTTACCCATCTTGATACTCTGGCAAACAGATGTCATGGTGTATAGAACATAATTATATATGTCTAAATTGTGCTATATTATGGATCGCATGCAGTGCTGCTGCAGAGGAATGGGTATGGTGTAATGTGTTAGATATGTGTAACGTATAGATAGCCAGAAGTTTCTCTGCCCATGTATTACTAGACATAGGTGTAGTGTTATATTATGAACATTTTCCTGCCAATTTGTTTTGGGGGGTGGATAGAGTGAAAAAGTCTTACAACTTTTGTTAGGTTTTTTTTTTTGGTCCTTGACCCTACTGGGATTTTCCCTCACCTCCTATCCCCATGACATCAGTACAAGAAATGGGAGTGCACTTGTCACCGGGGACAGGGCACAGACAGCAAAAAAACATTGTCAGAAGTTCTAACCTTTCCATTTTAAATGTGTGTTTGTCTTTGCCTGTGTCACTTCCTATCCTAGCATCAAGCACAGCATGTGTGGGCTCATTGCATATGTCTTTATTGAATATGAGTAGGTTATCCAGTAGCACCGACCAAGAAAAATAAGTTTAGTAAATCAGGACCATTACATTTACTGTACGATGCATTATATGTCCAAACAGTGTCATAAAATAAACACATGCATATGACATCACTAGACAAACAAGACTGGCATGGTGCCCCATACCAATAGATCAATACATAAGCAGAAATAGCAAACCTATAAGAAAAGTATAGAGACTTGTAAAGGAAACAATATATCAAGAAATCTAAATAGGAAGCAATCCCCCATTTATCAAATATTTGTTTTATACAGAATGATTACTGATTTGGCAGTCTTTTTTTTGTGGAGCCGGAGATGGTTGCCACAATTACATCAGCAAGGTTCATCTTGAGTTCTGCATAGTGATGCAAACACTCAGATTCTCTGTGACTATACGAAGGGATTACAAATATTTTCTTGTCGATACACTAGACCTGCTGAGATCAAGCAAACTTGGCAAGTATCTATTCTACATGTACAAAGTTTGTTTGGGGGTAGATTCGAAAAAAGCTAACTAAATATCAACATAATAATTGATATTATTATTGATAGGTAAATCATTTAATGAGAATTATAACCTAGAATACTTGGGTAAATGAAATAATCATAAAGAAAAAAAGTGTTTTTTTTTTAAAAAATATAAAAATATATTCAGTCAGACATATGCTAACATTTTCGATCATGAAACCTGTACTAATAGAAACATGGAGGCTGCCATTGCTAACCTCCTTCTGAAAATTCTTGTAGCCTGGCTGTCTCTGCTTTCTGAGAGAATGACCTGGAACAAGCATGTAGATTAGGAAAATAAGAGTAAAGACAGACCTCCTATTCTGCATACTTGTTCTGGGTCAGTGACACTACAGAAGGCAGTGAAGAAGAATGACAGCAGTGGTTCTAGTATTTTTAGAAGAATAGGTTTCCTTTAAGGTGGATTTCCAGCAAACTTCATTATAAACTGTAGTTATGGAAACTAAAGGTTAGGGGAAAAGCACACTGATCTGTATGTCATCATGCCTACCAATGGGGGAAGGTATGTAGCAAAGTAGGGCACACGTTAGTGTCCTTTCCCTATATTTTAATCTTTGGCAGCTGTGGGGAAAGTGCAAAAGTAAGGATGAAGCTAAAACAGCAAGTAGGTGTCATGTGACGCAAGACAAGCGTTCCTACAGGAATTCAGCACCATAAGCATAACTGGAAGGTCATATTTTTCACGCAATGTATTCTACCAAAATTAGCATCTATTTAGTATGCGCACTAGCTGGGAAAAGCCATAGAACATGAATTGAAGCAGGTGACAATGAAACAAGACACTTGGACAAAATAGTCTACCTGGAACCTGCAGGACTGACTTAATGCTAGTGGGGTGGAAAAGCCTGATGATAGGATAGTAAAGACTAAACCACCAGGAGCAGGCGTAGACGTACTTCTTCACCAGTTCATTTGCCACTAGTAATCCTTCTTCTGTACCCTTGATCTAGAGTGGTGGGAAGTTACAGTCAGATTGGTAGCAGTGATGCATGCATATTTCAAGTATATGTAAACCCAACCACTAAAATCTCATATGAGCTTGTTAAAGTGATTTTCAAAAAGTCATTCTAATTCTTTTTTTTGATGTGCAGCTTTCAGTAAAATAATACCTGGTGCTCCTGCTACAAAGGTCCTTGTGCAGGTTGTAGGGTGACAGCACTCATTCCCTGTCTTCTAATTGTTCACCTGCATTGTCACCCCGTCAAATACTCTTCCAATACGGAATAAAAGCTGTTCCAGTGCACATTTGAAAGAAAAGTTCCACTCTTATCAAGAAACCCATACTGAGAAATGCTGTGAGCCATTACTGGAGCACATGCATGTAGAAAGTAAGTTGCTGCAACGAGGCTGCAGGAGATCAGCAGCGCTGATATGGAAAAAAAATTGGCAATAGTTTATTATGCCTAGTGCTTTAGCAAACAAATTGTCATCCAGACAGGGTTTACATGTACTTTAATAGGTCCACAGATCCAGAAAGTTTAGCCCATTTATAAACACCAGTGGATGTGTTGTTCACGGTAGCCAACGAGATTCAATTTGTAATTTTTGTAGGGCACTAGATGGAGTTGAGGACCATAGGAAATTAATACATCTTCTTATGAGCGATCCTCAGCGCCATCTAGTGGCCATCCCCATTAAAGAACATTGTGGCAGAAACAAATGTCAGTGCAAATACTCTTCTGGTTCATTCTCACAACAGCTGGTTAACTCGCACAAAATAAATATGCGTGCAGTTTCGCTGAATGGATAAGCTAGGCAAATTTTTTACAAATAGACCTCACAGTATATATTTACTCTCACTATTTATCATTGCACATCTATCACTCTGTACAGAATGAATGAACAATACCCTCTCTGTTGCCTTTACTTCATGGCCCATTCAGATATATCCGTTGCATTGCAGTACGTTAATAGACACATGTTGATGCACGATATGTCCTGCATTATCGTGTGTTGTTTTAGACAACCCATTCATTTGAATGAGCTGGCAATGCACCAAAAATGCACTTGCCAATGCAGTGCATTATTGTGCATTGCAATGCCAATAATTGGTACCACATCATATTGCATACGCAATCGCACCAGTAAGTGTTAGCTTTGGTATGTATCAGTTTTGTTAGGCTGTTACCCTGAATTGGGTAACAGCCTAAAAATCTTGTGACACAGTAAAGCAGACAAAAAAATAATATGCAACCTTATTTAGCAGTGGATGCATGCTATAAATAGGAAAAATGGTTGGTACACAGAAAGAAACTAGTTCAATAATTAATTAGTTTGATAATTAAAAGTGGAATCACAATATTGGCATTTGAAAATCAACAAATGTGATATAGCAGTTCACTATCCCCTATCTAACAAAGTTATCTATGACCTAAGTTCCAAACGTGCCCATTAGTGAGCTCACAGGTCTGCATTTGGGCCCTGAGCAACTGCACAATAATGGATTCCTTTCCAAGGCAACAAAGTAGGAACTGATGTACTGTCTCATGAAGATGCTACACACTGATAGAAGCAACAGCTGCGGAGCTCCTTTAGGATCCACTCCTTAGGATCCGCTCTGAAGAATAATTGCTTCTCAGTCAACTTACTTTATTCTGTAATGACAGTAAAGCAAATGTCTACGTTTAGCCTCTGTATTTAACCAACAGTCTTTAGATTCACTTTGCAATATGTCTATCTTACTGACTCCTTATGAGATGAACAAATATTCGAGGATGTGGTAAGACTGTTTTGCAGCAAAGTAATATAATTCCAGAAATTGTAGCACATGAAACTCCTTTATGGAGACCATGTGGGACTTACAATGCAGCAGTAAGCTCTGGCTACTTCCTCCGGCCTCAATCCACATTAACAGGATGCCGGAGGAAGTATCTGACAGCTGGGGGGAGGAGTTGCGGCCCGCCGTGCCATGATTGGCCAGCAGGCACACACTACAGAGCCGGTGGGTGGAGCTTCGGGCCGCCCCCTCGTGATTGGACAGCGGCGGACCGTAGTGTGCGGCCGCGGACACCTTACACCGGCGCCCGCAACTTCCCCACAAGGTCACTGCTGCCGCCCCTCTGCCGCCCGGAGGCCGGGCCTTGGTGGCCTTGTGGGAAATCCGAGCCTGAGTGGAATTGGTTCCAGGTTATCTGTGTTGTTCTCTAGGCACTATATAGGAATCAGACTAGAAGAATCCATCAAAAGGTTTCTCTAAAATTTCCCTCAGCTGTCCTCTTCCAGAATGTTATCTCACAGACTTAATTCTTCCCAGACTCCTTGCACAACATTCCTCCCTCCAATGTCACACACTCTGCAGGCTGGCACATACTGTATGCCTGTCTTTGGTAGCTGTCCCATAGAGGTGAATTACGATGGCCATTTTGGGATATTCTGTAGTCAAATGAATTCCATTGTTGGCAAGCTGCTTAGAAACAGACTGACCTCTAGTGGCAGAGAAACAACCTATGTGAAATGATAAACAATTCTGCTACATAACAGATTAATATGTCTTCTCTGCAAAGTATATCAGCTTTCCATAACATCAGAACAATAGATAGCATAGCAAATGTATATGTGGTGGCTACACCAATCTGCATAGGTCCTATACTCAGTGGTTTATCTGCATAGATGCAGAATGTTACAAATCTAAGATACAAACAAATAAAAATATGACAAAATAGATGTTGGATCGGCTGAGTCGAACTCCTTCTGCACTTCGGGTCGGCCGAACATGCTGAGTATGTTCGGCCGACCCGAAGCCACACGAAGCAAGCCGATGTACAGCTGATTTCAGCCGATGTACGGCTGAAATTAGCCGTACCAGCCTGAAGTGAATAGCCGAACAGTGTTTGGCTCACTTCACTTCAGATCGGATATCCTGACTGTAAATGCAGGATACTTTGTAAACAACAGGGCTGCAAGCAAGACACGACATTTGACCAAGGAATATTAAAAGCCACCATGTATGTTTGAATGTTGTTTGATAACTTTTTGGAAGAAAAATGTTTTGGACTACAGCCTATGTTCACTAGTCAGGTCAAAGGAACTTTTCGGGCCCTTTCATCTGTCAGCTTTTCAGCCGAACCCGCTTGGATGCCCAATGTAAGTGTATGGTGAATTTAATTCCATTTTGGGACCGATATACTAAACAGTAGTTGTCACTCACAGCTTTAGGCCACTCCACACTATCCAACCAGGAGGGGATCCGTGCACAGAGTGGTACGGAACAGATATCACTGCTGTGACATTCGTGTCCATCCAGTTTTTTTTCCTCCATCTTGTGATGTAAAGGGACATGTGTCTGTTTAAAGCAGATTACCCCCGATCTGTCACGATCAGGTCCTGCAAAATGGAACACTGTTCCATCTGTTTTTCCAGACCTTACCAGAGCCAGGGGCAACCGGATGTAAACAGACACATGTCCGTTTACATCTGATTCTCCATGGACTGACATAGGGTCTGGTCATTTCAGCTTTTTCCTCCATTGCAAGATGGATGAAAAAACTGGATGTACACAGATGTCACAGTGGTGACACCTGATCCATACCGCTGTGATCAGGAGGGGATCCGTGCACAGCTGATGTTTTATTTTTATATTTATTGGGCCATTTGAATGGATTAATTCGTTTTTGACTTTGAATTATGAGAAGAACACTTGGTTATGACATAACACTTGGTTATCTAAATATGGTCACTGAAGGGGTATTAGTTATAGTAAATAGGATTTCGAAATATTCAACCAGTGAGATTAAATAAAGTAATAAAATCATTATTGCGGCCATACCATAGATCATCAGAACCCTGGGCTATCTGTGTGTACCCATGGCTCCGCCGCATGATGTCTGTGAGGGGCGGGATTCTGATCCACGTCACTCGGAGATAGATTTGCAGATGATTTCTGGACCTTGGGTAAGTGACGGGACTAAGCCCTGCAAGCGTGTTACAGCATATAAAATACTAAAGAATGAGCATTGCATATATATGGATTTATTAATAAACAATGGATTATATACTCTTAATTAGATTCCTACCACAATATTCCCTGATGAAGTACATGAACGAAACGCGTTGGAAATTTGTGGCGTTTTGCATTATAATAACGTGATAAGAATATGAAACAATTGAATGGGATTTTGCCTATGGTTTTAAATAATATGTAGAATATGTTTAATATGAAATGAGACTATTAATGAGGAATCCATGAATCTTGTATATTTTCTGTAAATCATGATCTTACAGAATAGAATTGAGGAATCGAATAATCATGTATGTATTTTATGCCTGAATCATGACATTTTAAGATATTTAATAAATTATGTATTTACAAAAAAAAAAAAAAAGGTCTGGCGCCTCGTTCAAAACCCCTACACTACTGGGATTGTAGTTTTTTTTGGAACAATATAATTTGACAGGGGTGAGGTCTCAGACCACTTGGGCTACATGGTTCTGGGTAGTAATATTTTGTTTGTACCAGTAAATATGTTGAGCAACTATGGATAGTAAATCAGCCCAAAAGTGTCAATGTTGCCCTTAACAACCATTCTGCCGCTAGGTGACAACTTTTGGGTTTGTAAACAAAGGGGTCTATTCACGAAGCAGCCGAAGGATCTAGCCGTAGATTCGGCCGATCCTTCGGCTAGCTTCGGCCCCAGGACCCCTTCGGTTCAGAAGAACCGAAGGGCTGCTGTACAGGCTATTCACTATAGCCCATACAGCTCCCGAACTTGGCAGAGGGCTCAATCAAGCCGAAGGCATATGCCTCGGCTCGGCTAAGCCGCGCTGAAAGCCGAAGCTGGCCGAGCCTGCTTCTGACAGCTGGGTGGAGCCAGCCATGATCTTACGGCTGGCTCCGGCCACTTGCAGAGAGATCAGCGTCCCTGGTTAACAGCTAACCAGGGACACTGATCTCCAGACAGCAAATGCTACCGGCCGCCATGGAGAGAAACACTGCTTTTTCTTCTTTTTTCTTTATTCCGACACGGAGCTGTGTCAGAATAGAAAAAAAAAGTAAAACATTTTTGGCCATAGGAATGCATTGCTAGATTCCTATTGGCTATTTCAATTTGCAATAGCAAACTAGCATTGCACCCGCCCTCTGCTGCAGTTCCCCATCAGGTCCCCACTACTGATTGACAGCAGCAGAGGGCGTGCCAGAATAGAAAATTATTTTCTTTTCTATTCTGGCACGGCTCCGTGTCGGAATAAAGAAAAAAAAAAAGAAATAGCAGTGTTTTTCTCCTTGGCGGCCGGGAGCGGGAGACTCCCGGAGCGCCCGGGAGAGTTTTTTTTTTCTTGACGGCAGCAGAACCACCGGCCAATAGAAAACTGTTGTGCGGAGCAAGCTGTCATTGCTAGCTCCGCACAATCGTTTTCTATTTTTTTTTTTCCTTTTTAAACTATTTTTCTGTTCTGCTTGGTACCACAGAAAGACCGAGCAGAACAGCCGAGCCGAATGCCGCTCAGCGGCATTCGGCTGTTCACTCTATTAGAATAGACCGAACAGCAGCGAGTAGCCTGCCGGAGGTTCGGCTTAGCCAATCTCCAGATGTTGGATCGGCTGAGTCGAACTCCTTCTGCACTTCAGGTCGGCCGAACATGCTAGGCATTTTCGGCTGACCCGATGCCACCCGATGTACGGCTGATTTCAGCCGTACCAGCCTGAAATGAATAGCCAAACAGTGTTCGGCTCACTTCGCTTTAGGTCGGTCATTCACTCGGCTGCCTACGGCAGCTTAGTGAATAGACCCCTAAATGAGAGGATATGAGTAACTTGATCATACATAGATGTTTCTATGAGGTCTATTGAATTCATGAGTATTATTATATTTAGGAAAGTATAACAATAAACATATAATAAATGTATGGAGAAACCTCAAATAGGGGGCACTTATTAGGATTTATAATACTCTAGAGGACAATAGTAAAATAGATATGGATTTAGTACACAAGATGCTGAATAGGATGTAAAACTTGGGGAATGCATCTTACCCAGCAAGTTTTCTTTTAATTTTTAAATATTTTTAATATTTGTATATTTTATTTCAAATGCTCATAATTTCTGGTGTATTCACAGATGAACAACACTTTGAAAACAACTTTCTGTAGCATAATTTAAGTTGGAAAAAAAAAGAATGCTAGCTGTGAATGGAAACTTGTTTCTTAAGGTCTCTTTGATACAATACCTGAAGCTGATACCATTGTTTTAACGGTGTCCGGATGAACAAGCGAGATTAAAGGCAAGGCAGGTCCCATCCATGTCTTCAGACTGTAGGAAAATGTTGTGACTAGCTTGCTGACTTCATTCAAACCCTCTTCATTAGGCAAAAACTATGATCAATGATATGGCACAAAGCAAGGTTACACTTTAGCAGTGACAAGATTAGGTTAGCATGCAAGCATTTAATCAGCATTAATAAGCAGTGGAAGACTACCAATTAGGCAAGGAGGACCTAGATTATACCCTGGGTGGTCACTGGATGACCCCAGTCCATATTCTATCATAAGGTAACACTTTAACATAGTTACAATACAGAGCTGTGCAACCTTTAGATCAAGACATTGCAATAGTTAATCAAGTCAAATAGCAAGGTTAGCAGTTTATTAGATATGCCATTAAATTGAACATGTCAGTCAACTGTAGAAGACTGCTTAATATATCACGCATTACAAGATACATTATTTTACCATTGTCAGTCAGAAAAACTTGGGGATGAATCTACTAGAAAAGCATACTCACTTTGCAAAGTACATTTTCACTTGGCTTAGTGAATGAGGCACAGCTTTGTTCACTTTGAATACCCAACCATGTGAAAGGAATAAAAAAAGACATCAGCACAGCATCACCTCATTCACAAAAGCTGGCCATACACCTTACAATTATCTGCAGATTTTCTATGGTCAGATGGAAAAAGTGCAACAGATGCCTCCATCTACGCTAAACTGTGTGAATGGTCCAAGCTTCAGTATCTTGCTAGTTGGCCCCGCTGCCTCTCAAAATACCTGAACAATGCCTGCATCCAATCAGATTGTTCAGGTATTTTGAGAGCCATCTTATTCACTAAACCAGTGAATGCTGCAGTGTAGGAGGAGGCAGGCTGGAGGGAGTGCTGTGACAGCTGACCGACTCGGAGCTTTGGATGAGTATAAATTTGTTTAGACAAAAACAAGCACTTAAAGAATTATGGGATGAGTGAAAAACACTTATCCCCATACTTCAAGCCGACCTGTGGCACTGAAGCTGTCACAGGTTGGCTCTACTGATCAGGATGTCGATGAACACACACGCACACTTCCCGATCCTCTCCCTGCAGAGAGCTCTCGCTGCAGGGAGAGCTCTCACTGGAGGAACAGACGGGGGAGAGGGAGCGGGCACAGCTGTCAATCAGCCAGTGGGGTGGATCTCGACAGTATTTTCAGGATCCAGCCTTGCTGTGGTGCGGCTCTGCGCTCTCAGCATATAGCGGGCGCTCACTATATACTGAGTTTTGGGCTACCGGAGGACATTGGTATATGTCCTCCTGTCACCCTGAAGCTAACTATGGAAAAAAAAGTTAGGCCATAGTTCTCCTTTAACCCCTGCAGTGTGGGGGTAGCCCCACTGCAAGGGTTAAGGAAAAGTTTTCCTGGAGTTCTTCTTGAAAACAAACTCAAGGAATCCCTTATTGGGAAGGCAGAATGAATCAACAAACCGCTTATAGACCGTGGAAGGATTAGTCAACTTAGGCTGGATCAGCTTGCAAGACAGTAGCTGGGGGTAGCTAGCTTGCATCATACTAAGTGTTTAGGTAATGTTCTGCAGTGGTTCTCATGTGTGGCCCTTCCCCTTGCCCCCGGCATATTAAAAATACAAAGCTGTATGAATTATTGTCTTTGTGTTTGTTTTCATTATATGCTCATTCCTTTTTGTGTTTGTATGGAATTGCAGGCATTTTTGTTAAAAATATCTTCTTGGTGCCCAGTAAGTAGTTTTTTGTTTTTTTTTGGGGCCCTCAGATTAAAAAAAGTCTAAAAAACCCTGCACCAAATAAAAACCCGCTTTGCAAAGTGAACATACTCTACTACCCTACTAAATCAACCCCAACGTGAGCCTAGAGTAGTCACTATAGGGGGCATGAGTTTCCTGGCATTAGGACTAATACTGCTAACTACCATTGTCCAATATGAGAGCCTCAAAGTTTTTTTTTGCCTAACAGAGGTAATAGCGGTTATCTTGTCATGTCTTATTAGGCACAAAATGCACATACATTTTTACATTATTACATATTTCCATTTAAAACACCTGACAGGTTTTCCTTAATGATCTTGGGCTCTAAAAGGAAGCATAAGTCGGAATTTCAACATGCTGGAACTATGGAAATCAATGAGTTTGTGTTGTATGGCATATTTTCACTTGGGCGTCTCTGAAGAAATATGCATTACTTTTTAAGAAAGGCAGTGCATGGCCTTATTTCAAAATGATTGTTCCTGAATGCCTTTGCTATTCTGAGAAGGCAATCCTGACTAGTTTCAGAGTCTTTACCTGTAGTGCGGTTGGGTGTCCCTCAACCAAAATACATATACAGAGCAATTGTTCTTTCTTCATGGCTGCATGTTTAACCTAGCTCAGTAAAATCTAGCTTTTTTAGAGGGAGGTCACCAATGGAAACCCCTATATTTTACCAGAACAGATTTCTTGTCACTTGTAAATTATATAGTGTGCCGCATAGAACAGCTATGGAGGGGGCAGCACCTTGGGTGCCATAGTGAGATAAGCTTAGGAACTGCACAGATACAGATCCAATTGTAGGTGCTGAAGGAAGAGAATGCAAAAAGGTGGAATCATAAGGTAAAAAATAAGAGTGTGGTGTTAAAGAGACTCTGGACTGACCTTTACTTATGAACTGCCATCATCATGTCGCTTCAGTAGCTCTGCCCCCATGTTCCCCATGGGAAACACAAAAGCTTAGGGTGCTTTATTACAGAAAACCTTCACTTCGACTAGAAATGTGGTATTTGTTTTCTCTCCTTTCCCCTAAACCTCATCATCTGTTATAGCTGAACTTTATTTTTTAAATACAAGCCATGTAAGTACTTGAAACTAACCTGGTATTAGCCTTTTGCTATCCCTGTACAGCAGACTGGAGTGTAAGAGGAAGTAGCAGTACAAGGAGCCAATCAGTTCATGTGCTGAATAGAAACATGCTGATAGAGTAAAGTGATGGAGAGATGAGCTGTTTCTCCTTTCACTGTGCAGTCACAGACTTAGGTGGGTCCAGGGAAACCTGGGATCAGAGGAAATGGGATGAATGATGCTGGCCATTAAAATGAAGACATCTAGTGGCAGCAAAAATACTGCTAGGAAAGTCTCTGAAGTGAAGGTTTTGCAGCAAAAGCTGGTTTTGTTTTCTTATCTTATTTTGATATTTTGGGCTTTAGATGTGTTTTAATCAGTGTGCCAATCTTACTTATAAAAGATTATGCTTGGAAGGTAGAAAGGGGCAAGACCAAATGTTCTCATCCTGAATGAGACTCTTACTTGCTCGAGTGGGTTGCCAATGCTATGTGCAAACAGGTCTATGTACCTATAGAAATACCCTGATAGCAGTTCAGGTACATATAGGTCAATACAAGTACACAGTTTAAACAGTTGGCATTAGAGAAGAACTCGTAAAAAAAAAAAAGCAATTGATACCTTGTGTACAGCGCTGGTGCAAGGATTTTTTCCTACACAGGCAAAGGTGCATTTTTGCGCCAGCTCCTCCCCAAGCCCCCGCGCCCTCAGACGGCTGCTTCAAATTTTTTTTTTAAAAGATTAGAAAAAAAACATTTTCGGTTTCGGCCTGACATTTTATTCGGTTTTGAAATTTCCTTTTTGGTGCACCTTTAATTTTTTTTATTTGTTATAATTTTTTTCTTATTTGTTACTTTATTTTTTAATCTTACTATCTTTTACTTTTTATAATTTTCATTTATTATTTTTCACTTATTTTTTCATCATTTTTATTTATTTTATAATGTTTATCAATTTTTTTAATTACATTTTTTTCACTTAACTTTATTGCTATCACACAGGGACTAACAATCCCCTGTGTGATAGCATATGGAGGTGACAGGTTCTCTTTATTGAAGCTGTCACCTCCAATACAGAAGTTCTAGCACAGATACCGGGAGTAGAGAGAGAGGGATCGCAGAGAGATGTGATCGCCGCTGCCGCGACCGTCTTAAAGGGGCGACCTCCCAGTCGCATCTTTCCGCCCCCCACAGCGGCACCCTCAGGCAGATGCTTGACCTGCCTATATGGTAGCGCCAACCCTGCTTCTGTACAGTGGTGCACATTATTTCCTGTTTTGAAAGTCTCTCTCTCTCCAGAAAAGCCCTGTTTTTTTTTTCTCTGCTACCTGTAAAGGTCTTGTCCTACCTTTAGCCTGTGATTGAACACTAAAAGGAGAAACAGCTGATTGATCTATGTCACTGCTCTCTCCTATCAGCATGCTCCTTGCATTGCAGCACAGTTATTTCAGTGTTTGTGCTGCTTCTCTCCCAATCTGAGCTCTGCTGTATTCGGGATTTCAAGAAACTGATGCCGGGATAAATGATGCAGGTACTTAGACTGCCTGCATTAAAAAATTATTTTAATGACGTATTAATGAATACAGAGATGCATTAAACTGACAGTAGTTCAGCTTTAATAGCAATCCAGCAATCAACCCAAGTGTAATTTACACTTAAAAAGACATTGTCACCTTGTCCATGCAGGGCAAAATGATAGTGTTTCATGCAAAGGATATCCCCTGACCCTCATATACTTGCTATACTTATCATTTCAGTTTTAAGATCTAAATTATCCAGAAGTATTTTTTTTCTTTTCATTTCTCATTTTTTAAATGTCTGTTGGTGTGTTGGATAATCCAGGGATATGTATTCACACATATGTATGAACTGCAAAGCCAGAGCTGTGATCCCAAAAGGAGTCACCAAATGTCACATTGGACCCTAGGGAACAAGGAAATCTGAATAGTTTAAATATCTGTGAGCTATAAATAGCTACAAGTCATGAGAGTAAAGCTATTCTGATCTATTTTTACTCTTTGTGAACAGTAAAGAGACAATCATCTGGTCCAGATCAACAGATGCAGAGTCTGTGTTGACCTAAAGTGGACCTATACACTTTTTAATGTTTTTTAGGTATACATGTGAAAAAAAAGCATGAGCTAAATGTAAATATCATTAATAAGTGTTAATGTTAAACCTTGTCTGCTCCCTATACAGTATATGCAGGATGTTGTTCCTGTTAATCTTCTTTCTTCATTGATCAGGTCTGTCTGATTAAAAACAATAGACTTTCTGCAATCTCTGTTGAGAGCTAATTAAAGGCCATGTCATCTCTGCCCAGACTGTAAGTGGCACGATGGAGCTCAGAACGATGTTTATAAAAATGGCAAGAAGACTATTTGTGTTCTGGGGTGTTTTTTTTTGTTGTTCACTCTGGCTAGGTTCACACCAGATGCAGTGCGTTCCGGCCCCATTCCAGCCAGAACGCACTGCATCACATTGCGGCTGGCTCACTTTTTTGTGGGGTAGGAGGGGGCATGGCGGGCCATTGAAGTGAATGGCACCGTAGCCACTCCCTCCGGCCGCAATGCGATCGGCCGCACGGGATCACAAGGCACATTGTGCCTGTGGTCCAGTCCGGTGCAGTGCGATCAGAATAGTGTTTGCAGCATTTTGAAAAAAAGTGAGCCGGCCGCAATGCGATGCAGTGCGTTCTGGCCAGAATCGGGCCGGAATGCACTGCATCTGGTGTGAACCTAGCTTGAATAAAATCCTTTTTGTCCCTTTAGTAAAATTGTACTGATCATATACAGCAGGGGTGCCCATTAGGTAGATCGTGATCTACCAGTAGCTCTCAAAGCTGATGCTGGTAGATCACGAAGGGTGTGAATGGCGGCCCCTTTATTCCATTTTTGGTATATTTATTTCGCTCATGATTGCCTATTAGCCTGACTGCTGAGCCAAGCTCCCTGACGCCTTTCTGGTGGATTCTGGTGGTTGGAGTGCTATGTATCACATCAAAGAATATTAGTTTACACAGCCTGTTGCTAAAAAAAAAGCAAGGTGAGCCAGGGGAGAGAGAGAGAGCGAGGGAGGTTTTTTTTCCCGTTGGTTTAGGCCTTTAAAATAAAACAAAAAAGTAATTTGTGTTGCAATATTCACTTTCAATCTAGAGCTCTTCCTTGCAGTACTTCTGTTCCACCACAAGATGCCCTTGGTCTTATGGCTACCATCATGCAACCCACTTCCTCTGAGCCCAGACTGTCCTGGACCCACCCCAACCTGTAACTAGACAGTAAAAGGAGAATCGGCACAGTGATGAGCTCATCTTTTTGTCATTCTGCTATCACCTCCTATCAGTCTACTTCTAGTCTCCACATGAACTGATTGGGTCCTTGTGCTGCTTCTTCCTCTCACATTCTAGCCCTGCTGCACAGGGCCTGCAAGAGGCTAATACCAATTCAGGTTTTGGTGCTTACACTTCAGTACTTGC
This sequence comes from Nanorana parkeri, assembly GCF_000935625.1. NCBI lineage: Eukaryota > Metazoa > Chordata > Amphibia > Anura > Dicroglossidae > Nanorana > Nanorana parkeri. Next base: position 14,658 of record NW_017308232.1, on the reverse strand, counting down.
ATTTCAAAAAATACAGTTACCGATATATTAATGATTGCAGAGCTGCATTCATTTGTGTCTAATTGTGTATGATTCTGTCATGAGAAATGTATGGGGGCTCCCATAGCTGACCTCTCCATTGACAGTGTTAATTCCCTGGCTGTCATGCTGATGTTTTGGCTTCACTGCTTTCTTAATCTCTGGCCTGGAACAAATATTCCCACAGCATACCTAAAAATACTTTTTAAAATGTATTTCTCGTCTTTCTAGGTGTTTGTTTAGAGTGGGCACACATAACATGTATACATATAGAACATATAGTGGGGATTTCTCAAATGTGGTTGCAAAAGTGCACACTTTTAAATTGCTAATATATAACCAAACTTTCTGGATATCTTATGAGTGTACTGAAAAGTTCATACTGAAAGTTGTAAATTACTACTGAGGTATCTGAGAATTTTGCTTTCCTAGAAAATATACTCATATAATGAAAAAGACCATGCTATTGTGTTTGTGAGCCTAACAAGTATATGGATTTAACAGTTTCACTGCACTGCATACTTGTGAAATAACTGACCTCACACCTCACAGCCACAACTGCCAACATCTTTTTATATCTGCTTTTATGTTCCTTCTTTATAAGGTTTCGACTTTTCTATTCTGATAGAATGCCAGGGGGGAAAAAGCAGAACTGCCAGCAAAATCTGTTGTAATGCTGATGAATTTTAGCAGCTGCATGCTCAAAAGCAGAAATACAATTGCACATACTATTAAACCTTAAAGGGTTTCTAAACCCTCTGGTGTTTTTGCATGCATCTAGGGCTAGCAAGCAGTAGATATATGCAAAAGGTTTTTTTTTAAAAAGCTTTAAAAGCGGTTTAAACTTGCCCCTGTCTTCGCCGCACCCTTCCATCCGAAAATTTCGAAAATGCTCGGGCGGCCGCAAAGCATTTTGAAGCGGGCGCATGTTCGGATTTTCGGCCGGGAGACGGAGAGAGAGACAAGGTAAGTCTATGGACGCATGCACCCACATGCAGACACCGTGGGACAGGAAGTATCAGCAAGGACAGAGGAGTCAGCGCTGGATCTGACACTCGCCACAGCGCTGGAGAGAAGGCAGAAAACTACAGGAAAGAAGAAGATCGGATTAATAGACATCATTTAACCTCTTGCCGTCCGCCCGTAGTAAAAAAACGGACGGACGGCACTGCTACATCTGCGGGTTGCCGTCTCCAGACGGCAATTTTTTTCTGTTCGCGCGTGCCCCCTAGCGGGCACGCACGGGCAGAAAAGACCCGACCGTTGCACACACCCGTTACCGGGTGTTTCACATATAGGCGATCAGCGGGTCCATAGCCCGCCGATCGCCTATATGTGCTCGTTCGCACCCTAGTTGTATGAAATGGGATACTGGAGTGCTGTCTATGGCGTAATGGAGCTGACAATGGAAGCGTCTTCTGGTGTCTCCTGCTGTTGTCACCAAGTAGCCATATACATAGTCGGTTATGCTGCTGGCATGATACATGGATTGTATGCAGATTTTTTTCAATTTGCCCAGAGCTCTACTATAATAACTGCACACGTTCAAAGAATACAAAGCATATACTGCAGCCTTTATAAATAAGGTTCTGTTAAATTCTATGGTTCCTCGAGAGGTTGCTGGTAGTTCCTTGAGCAAAGGGCAGTGGTGGATGCATCTCCTGCTTGACAGTTCCTGTATAGATCCAGCACCAATGTCACTGAGTAGCCAGGGGCATGGAACCAGTAGAGTATGGTTACCATTAGTCCTTGTTTGCCCTCAAAACTGGGACTGTCCCCAGAAACAATGGTCCCCAGTGATGGCCCACGGCTGACTGGTGTTGGAGGACGGGTGCAAATTCTCCCTCCTCCACTTGCAAAGCAACGTGTCTCAATGTTGAGGGACAAGAGCCTCTTCCCCTCATCTAGTCCTCCAAAGGGAATGGGGGCAATTTGGGTAATGTAAATAAAACTGGGAAAAAGACAGTAAATTAAAAAGTAAAAAATGTCCCCCAATGTAAATACATCAGTAATAATGCTGTCAAGCAATGTCAATCCATCATCAATCACGATGACCTGTGGTCCGACGATGTTTCCCACCAATCTACCACTAAATGTACCCCTGTACTCTTATCTGAGGGCCCCTTTCATGGGGGACAGGATATGAAGAAGTCCTTGTCCCTCAACAGTGGGACAAGGTGCTGCTCAAATGGGGAGGATTTCCGCCATCCTTTCAAGGATTATTAGGACCCCCTAATATTGGAAACCATTAGGACCCCCTAATATTGGAAACCATGTGGCCTGGTCTGGTACAGGAAGGGGGGACCACACACACTTGTCGCCCTCCCTTCCTTGTTCCCCCTACCTTAATATTCTAACCAGACACTTATCCGGCATGCAGTCTGGGTGGCCAGGAAAGGGAGGGGAGCAAACATGCAACCCCCCTTCTCTGTGCCAGATCAGGCCACATGCTTTTCAACATTGAGGGGCTCCAAAAAACCTAACAAAAATGTAATTTTTTGTTTGCAATGTTTTACCACCACAATGACCCGCCACCCAGTGATATTTCCTTGCTTCATTAGCACCAATGAATCACAGACCCCCAGGCACTACTTAATGTAAACAGTGGAGATCCCAGGGGATGTATTTAAAAAATATGGTCTCTGGGATTCCACAAATGTTTGTTTACATACAGCAGCTGGGGTTTCAGGCAGGTGAACTGGAAGATTTGGGTCAAATAGTTTGCCTGGTCCATGAACGGAAAGCAGGCTGGGTTCGAGGTGAACTCATGTTGGACTCAAATCTCATCCCTATTTACTAACATCTCTAATGTGAGTTACAAGAAATATATTTACAATGTTGTTGTTACATTTGTAATGTAAAGTAACTGAGCTATAATTTTGTTTTTAGGGTGCTTACCAATCCTAGGTGTCCCAAAAACCAATTTCGCCTTGGAGGCTCTGGGAAGCAGCGCAATCTTTGAACATTGGTGATATATGCGTTCACAAACAGCACCACCTTGAGGCAGGTCTGAAGAATGACAACAACAGAGAGGAGAAGCAAGGCAGTGACGGCAAAGATTCTGAATGTGGTGTGCTCCACATTTAGTGCATCCAGCACATGATCCACTATGGGCAACATTCTAAAGGAAAAGGGAGAGAAATGTATTAATATTGAAAAGAGGCATCATCAAATCCCTGAGCAAGTCATAGCGCTTCTTTTAGCAATGAACGTCTCCTATTTGTTCCCTTTTTGGTATGTTAAATTTATCAATGAAAGCAGTTTGTTATATCTGTTCAATAAGTAAAAAAATGCCAGTTGATCCTGCCAGAATTTTTTGAGCTATTAACTTCCTGTGTTCTCTGCCACTGGTGACTTATCAGTTAGCAATGTTTAGAGCTTCCTCTGTGGATTACAAAACACCTCCCCTATGATGGAGAGGGGAAGCTGCTTTGTATTCCTGCCCTAGGGTGACAACTCCACATATACAGTATGGTAAGTGAGCAGTGTCTTCCTAGAACAGTGTATTACTAGCAGGATCACCAGGTGAAAATAAGGGGGGGAAAAAACCCTTAAATACATGAATGTAGCCACCACATGTAAGGACTGGTAAGCTGCAACATATTAAAGTCTAATTCCACCTTTTGCAAAAATTCCATACCACACTGATTAATTTAATTTCTTGCATTGGTGCCTGCAAAGCACTACAACCATGATCAGTAGATTGTGAATGCAATGCTCTGACTCCTGCAGACTGTTGCTCCAGCCCTAGGTCAGTACCGAGGTACGTACCTTCAGTTATGGAGCTGAAGGAAGTTATCAATGGACTACATGTGCAGTAACGTTACCACACTTGTGCTTCATTCAGATCCATGAGTCCCTTTATTGCTGAGATGGCAGGTGTAGTTGTTCATTCACAGATACTGTGAATGGATTTGTGAATAAATGACATGGCCGTGTGAACTGAGCCATGCCAAATTTGAAAAAAAGGTGCTGCAGGAAGAACCACTGCGTTATTCAATAGGGTGGGGGGCTGCAGACTGTGGCCATGTTTCAAGTTACACCCTAAATACTGGAGTAACAGGGTCCAAATATGCAATTAGCATTTATATTCTTGTTCTCGGTTTTATATATGCTGTGAGTGTAAAAAAAAAAAAAAACACAAAAGGCCATCAGTGCTGTGCTAATAAGGAAAAGTAGTTAGAGATACAAGGTACACAACCTTTTTGCAATAGAAGAGTGCAATTGTGTATCAAACACCAAACTAAGCATATAGGTATGAATATAGTTAAAGGGTCAATACATGCAAAATGTTTTTAACTTTTTATTGGGTGAATTTCCTTCTATCTTTCTGATTTTGTACTCACATTGCAAGCGAATTCCCACTCCACCATCTGCACTCTACTCTCCATAATGTAAATGAAAAATAAATAATCTGGACACAGGAGAGAGGTACATTTCTAATGAATGCATTGGGTGGCGGAGATAGCAATTAAGGAGTAGAGATTTGTTTCCTGGAAAATGTTGAGGAAAAAAAAATCTACTTTATTTTTAAAAATCAAAACAAAAAAACAGAGAATTTAAGCACTAAAGGGAAAATAGAACCTCTATGTATTCTGTCGGCTGCTAATCAAGAATGTTCATCCTTCCACCTTCTCTTCCTCCTATGACATTACTAACATTATATACATTAGCAATAGTGTTTGCCTTAAAAGATATATTATTAGGAACTTACAAAAAACCATAAGATAATTTTACATAAAATAGTATCAGGCACCATATGCCACCAATCACACATAGGAAAAATGCCTTCTGTCAGAACAAGTCAACGTGGTTTATTTATAAAAGTCATAAAAGGATGCTGTTTGCATGGCACTAACATCCCTAGATGGCGCTGATGAGCATAGGATTTCCTATACTCGTCAGGACCCTCTAGGGGCACTATTGCAGTGCGAATGGCATCGGCATAGGTATATGCTGGGTGAAACCTTTATAAATAAACCACAAAGTATTTGTAAATATTTTTTTTAACAAAAACGGCCCGGAACGCATCAAAAATGCGGCAAAACACACTGCACTGCGTGTGCAGAAACTCATGCAGATCTGGTCTGCATTTGGTGTGAACAAGGCCTAACATAATAGTTCCAAGATTTTTCTTTTCTTGCCCACAACATGGTATTACATGTTGAGTGAAATAAAGAGTTTTGTAATATATTACACTTATGTTTTGCTGCCCATATTTGACTATTTGTGTCTGCAACGGAAACTATGGAAGTTTTCTATTGCTAGAAGTTCATAAGTAGTTGGTTGCATTTCACAATCACTTCATTATGAGCATGTGTCAAGGAACTAAATAAAAATTGCATCATGGGTCAGCTCTTACATGCACTGCTTTGTTAACCCCATTCACACGTGCCCTTTTTGGTACATGCATTTTTCTTTGAAATTAATGGGAATGCATCAAAATGCATGTTGGCACATTCTACCTTATGCCATAACGCACATGAACATGCATTGATGCCATTTAAGCATACATCACAACTTGCTGAGACATGTGTTTTAATGCACTTTCCATTAATTTCAATGGGAACGCATCTGGTACACGCATGCAAGTATGAATGGGTCTTAAAAATTGGTATTTCCATACAATGGGGAAAATTAAAGTGAAACGAAACTTAGAACATAAATCTGAAAAATGTATAGTATATGTGTTTCACTCAGCTGTAGATCCTCAAATCAGGGGCGGAGCTACCGCCTTGCAGCCGGTGCGGTTGCACCAGGGCCTGAGCCTAGAGGGGACCTGTAGACCCAGGCACAGGTCCAGTGGTGGGGGTTTGCTGGCCACCCAACACTAAGGACAGAACTGGGAGAGAGCCCGGAAGGGAGCAGGGAGGGGAAAATACAAAGCAGCCTGCAGGCACACTGAGGCAGCGCTGTTGACTTGGCCGGGAGGACCCAGCAAGCAGCCATCTGATTACAGAGCCCACTGCCTCTCCCTGCTGCATGGTGTACCCGCCGCAAGGGCAATCAGATAAGGTGATGCTTTAATCTATGTGCCTAACTTCTGTGTGTTCTGTGATATGTTTGTTATCTATAACTGATGGAATTATTCTTCATTTCTGTTTAAAGTATTGGTGGGAGTTGTAGCCCTCCATAGCTGGGGCCATTCTGCAGCATTGTATAGGGGACGACAACTTCAAACAATACTTTATACACAAATGCAGAATGGTACCAGCTATAGAGGACTGCAACTTCCAGCAATGCAGAATGGCAAAGTATTGCTGGGAGTTGTAATCCTCTTATAACTGAAGCCATTCTGCATTGCCATATAAAGTATTCCTGGGAGTTGCAGTCCTCTAAAGCCAAAGCCATTTGCTGGGAGTTGTAATTCTCTATAGCCGGTGTCATTCTGCATTGCCGTATAAAGTATTGCTGGGATTTGTAGTCCCCTATAGCCGAAACCATTCTGCATTGCTGTATAAAGTATTTCCGGGAGTTGTAGTCCTTTATAGCAGCGGTCCACAACTTTTTTGGCATCGGGGACTGGTTTTGCAGAGGAAATTTTTTCCACATACCAGGGGGTTAGGGGAAAGGTTGTGGGGGATGGTTTCAGGATATTTCAGCGCATTTATTGTGCACTTCTTTTATATCTATTATTATTACATTGTAAAATATAATGAAATAATTATACAAGTCACCATAATGCAGAATCAGTGGGAGCCCTGAGCTTGTTTTCCTTCTCTCAGGTGGCCAGTGCGGGCTCTCGGGTGGCCAGTGCGGGCATTGTAAGAGCCGGGAAGGGGGGGGACCAGGGCCCTTTGTTCTTTAGGTCCGCCACTGCCTCAAATCATCTCTGAATTGGTGCTGACACTGTCCTTCCTTCTGGAGGGGGGCTACTTTTGTTCCCCATGGTCCCTGTGTGTGTTGTAAAGTAGCCACCACTCTAAGCTCGCTCCTGTGATAGACTACAATCTCACGTTTACTTTACTAATTTGTACTGAGATTGTAGTCCATCACAGGAGTGAGCTTGGAGCGGTAGCTACTTTACACTATGAATTCAGAGATGATTTGAGGATCTACAGTTGAGTGATACACAAATAAGCAAAATGTTTGTTAATAGGGTACTTGAATGTATTTTTAAGACCTGAGTTTAGTGTCATTGTAATAAAAAGTGCCTGACAAACTTTGTCTCAACTGGAGCACAGCCAATCAGCTTTTACAATTTAACTTTTTAAGCTGTGTTGAAAAAATGAAAGAGAGAAGCTTATTGGTTGCAATGGGCACGTGCCCCAGTTGAGATAAAACTTGTCTCGGCCACTTTTTTTTAGTTCCTCCAATGTCTTCAACAAAGAAGAACACATAAAACCAATATTTGGTAAACCCGTCACATCCCCTACACTATTTTTATGAACAATTTTGTAACGCACTGGATTTCCAAGAAGATACATCACAGGTACCATGATGAGACATGAAACATAAGAACTTATGATTTATAAATAATCTTGTGGAGCAATCAACAATAACAGAAAAACATGTTTACCTTTGAACTGCTGATAATAAAGATCGTATTATTGCATGTTGCTACACAAACACAGAACATACACAGAAAGTATCCATCTACACTTCTCTGAATCTGGTGTTTTAAAATATAGCTGTGTGCATAAATATAGACATAAATGCATATTTCATTGATTTATTTAATTTAATTGTATCTGGTTTAAAATACATTTCAAATCATACTTGTTTTCATTGTTATATTTTCGTCTGCTAAACAGCAGTATTACATATTAACACTATAAAACACTAATACGTGTTAAAGTAGTACAAAATTATAGGGTATTACGCCAGAAACACATCATAGGATGCTAAATTAGCACATTGCATTCAAAAATAGTTTTCAACAAAGTCAAGAATTGCTTAGTTTTTAAACATTTCGTAGTCATAGTCACCTACTTCCTCAGTGGGGCTTCCCCAAACTTCCTATCAGGGAGCGCGCTCTCACAATATCATTGAGTTAGCTGATACACTCCTCATGTCCCATGACACTACATGTCCCATCATAAATTGCGCAGTGTAGGTATGCCCTGCCTCCCCCAGACACTGCCTCTGTGTGGCGGCAGATAGTAGTCTTATTACAGGAGCGTGCATGCATGGTTGGCTGCAGGAGACCCTGCTAGGTGAAGGTGAAAGCAGGAACACCGGCAGTGAAAAAACGTCTATTTATTGACGTGGTGCAACATATCACACTAATGCAACAAACGTTTCGGGGTCACGCAGGATCCCCTTCCTCAGGCAAAGATATGAGGAAGGGGATCTTGCGTGACCCCAAAACGATTGTTGCATTAGTGTGATATGTTGCACCACGTCAATAAATAGACGTTTTTTCACTGCAACTGGAGTGCCGGTGTTTCTGCTTTTACCTATGTATGTAACGGTTGCCATCTGTTGATCACCGCAGCACCCATCTTGTTATTTCTTTGGATTAAGCGGTCAGTAGTGCGATGGGTTCATGGACTCCTGCTAGGTAAAGGGGACACTCACAAGCAGTAAAGGGTGGGGGCGGACAGCGATTATGGGACCAGCCAATCAACCAAGAAAGGCAAGCTTTAAAAGACAAAGGCAAAGCATTTAATTAAAGTGTGGAACTATGTTGCTTAAATGTATAAAACAAAAAAAGGGTTTAGGAGAATTCTGTTAAACACTACTTGCATCTAAAATGACCATACAACATAACCAAGTACAAATTAATAAACAAAATAAGGTTATTGTATAGGAAACGGAAGAGCATCTTACTCAGGATGTGAAGCTACTTAATATGTAATTTGGGCAGCTGTGCCATATTGTGCTGGGGGTGGCCAGCCTTCCTCTAACTATGTCACAGCAACTATGTCACAGCAAGCAACTTTACAGCAGGAACCCTTAAAGTGACACTAAATTCAGGTGTTAAATTCATTCAAGTAACCTAACTATTCACAAAAATGTATCTTATTTGTGTATCACTCAGCTGTAGATCCTCAAATCATCTCTGAATTGGTGCTGACACTGTCCTTACTTCTGGAGGGTGGCTACTTTTGTTCCCTATGGTCCCTGTGTGTGTTGTAAAGTAGACACCACTTTAAGCTCGCTCCCTTGATAGACTACAAGCTCAATACAAATAAGTAAACTAAACATGAGACTGTAGTCCAAAGGAGACATTTGGGGCACGCATTTACCGACCCATGGACGCTAACAGGCAGCTTTGTAGGCACCCAACCCGTTTCCAATGTAAAGCCGACAATCGGCTTTACACATGCTCTGTTTACAGGAGCTTGCTCCTGCCTTCGTATGACAAGTCTTTAGGGATTGCCGAAAGGCAGACTGAGTAGGACTGAGTAGGAGATTGCTGGACAGGTTGGGGTAGGGAGTTCCAGAAAATGGAAGCGAGCATGGCCGCACAATAATGGCTGTTGAAGCTTCTATCTACCTGGTTGTCAGGGTTCCACCCTGACTTAACTGGTTGTGCAGAGTTGTGGCTTGGCTGCCATTTACCCACCTGTGAATCCTCCTCTGCCTGAGCAGATTCTGTAACGTTGCTCACTACCCCCAGGCTCCCTCTTATGGCCAAACAGGAGAGCATCATCTTAGAGAGCCAGATGGGAGTTTCCAGTCTCTGAGTGATGATGTCACCCCACTCACTATTTAAACCACTCAGGTCAGTCTGACTTTGACCTTGGATGCGCTGTCCTGCTAGTGCATTCCTGCGGCTCAGTGTAGCCTGAGTCCATGCATGACCTGATCTTGGCTGTTGGTCTCTCCTGGTTCCTGCTCCTGGGTTTTTCCTGACTATGCTGATTTCTGTGTTTCTGGCCTAGCTTGTATGATTACCAACTCTGGCTCCTGACCTTGGCTTGTTCCTGTCTATGACTTTTGCTTGCTCCTTTAAACACTTTTCTTAATAAATATTTTAACTAGCACCTTATGCTTGTCTGGTTTTCATTGTGCTCTGACACTGGTGAAATCAAGGCCATTGCTTTATGATCCCACCCACCAGTAATACAAAGATTGCTTAAAGCATTAGATGGCATGGGAGGAAATTGCCTGTGATGTGTTTAATGATTGCAACATTTACCACACCTCGTTAAAAAATAAAACATAAGCTTAATTTATAATGCTATCCCTGTAAATGACACTTCTGCATACCAAATCAAAACTGTGAATGTTGTCCTTCTAAAACAAACAATGTTTTTTTTCAGCTCTCCTAGCATGACTGTATACAGTATATAGTTAGGACAGTAGCTGAGACTTCTGCAAAAAATAAAACCATGTTTTTTAACAGAGATGACACAAGATTGCAGGACACCTACACAGACAGCATGAGAGGAAAGCTCTATATCAGCCTTTCTCAATCAGGGTGCCATTGCACATCGTGGTGCCTTGAAATGTTGTAATAGTGTAAATAGGGGACTCTGATGTAAAATGAGAGATTTTGATATGAAAGGGGGGCTCTGATATAAAGTGGGTTTCTGATGTGAGATGGTGGCTCCTGTCATGAAACGGTGCTCTTCATGTAAAAGAGGCTTCTAATGTAAAGGGGGGCTTCTGATGTGAAGAGCAGCTTGTGAAAGGAAAAAGGGGGGATGTGTAAGAGGGGCTCTTGATTTGAAGGGAGGACTTTGATGCAAACGATGGAACACCACAACAATATGGTGTAAACAAGCCCTAATACTGTAATACTGCCTTCCATATAACAGAAACATTTTATTTAATTTTTTTTTAAACGCATTACTACTGATCAGTCGCCTGTAGTCAGGGGCTGACTGGCAACTTTTAGCCCAGGGGGCAAGTACAACCCAGAGGCCCATGGTGCAGCAACTTGGCCCCCCTCTCGCTCTGCCTCTTCCCCCGCCTTCTCCCCGCCCGTCTGCCACTTTTGCCATCCATGTAACGGTAGTGTGAACGGTCGGGTGATGTGAGGACTCCTAGTAAGTCCATGAAAGGGGTGACTGGCTGGGGGATGGTGCTCTCCTCCCACTGAGCTCCCTACATGGTTCTGGCCTTACTCCGCTCCATGTCCGCTACTTAGGGACTCTCACCCACTGCTGGCTGTCCATGCTTCTGGGCTGTGAGCTGTAGGAGGAGAGTGGGAGGGGCCGGAGAGTGTCAAAGTCAGTGTTCTATAATTTTTCTTGATCCTATACATTTTCTCGACTGTGTCACTTCCAGTGGGGCCGAGTCATCCGAATCAGCTGTTTTCATGACCCCCTTTCTTCATGGCATGTGCACCTGGAAGAGACGCGGTAGAGTATGGGTTGAGGAAAATTATAGCACACTGGTAGTGGAGGGATGCCACGTCAGTGCTGTGCACGTATACGACTGCTGCAACCCTGGTAGTTCTGCCACTAACTCCAAGCTGTAGAGGGACTACAAATCTCAGCACATTATACAACAATGTAGAATAATCCCACCCCCTATAGAGGACTATAAATCCCAGCAATAATGACTACCAATAGCTATAGAGAACTACAATTCCCAGCAATACATATTACAGCAATGCAGAATAATATGAAGCTACATACTCTG
>NW_017308232.1:0-648 GCF_000935625.1 Nanorana parkeri | reverse complement strand
GAAGGCAACAGAGAGGCCCGGGGGGCAATTGCCACCCTGCCCCCCGGCCCAGTCCGCCCCTGCCTGTAGTGTTATATAAACCATTTTGGCTACATGTTATGAAGTGTCAGAAATAATAAAAAATCTTACCTGTCATACAAAATAACTTCAGTACCAGATCAAATACATAAGTCTTCTACGGCAAAGGACTTTTCCTATGAACAATGCACTTCCTAGTGTGTACTGGTGTCCCGGAGCTGAGCATGCTCGTCTTCAACCAATAAACTGCTACTATGACATTGTAGCCATCTAGTGCTGACTTCCTAAATTACATCCTTTTACAATGATAAGTTGATCAAATGAATTCAAGTAAAACAAAAACAAATCCTATTAAAGAAAACATAATATAATAACAATAACAACAACAGAAGTATGAGAAATTTTGATATAGCACTTTTAAATCTTCAATGTTAATTTACATCCAAAAGAGTAGAGAGTATTGAGTTTTTAATACCTTATACTTCTGACCGTAATAATACATTTTGCCATCCTATAAACCCTTAACCATAAATAACTGAGCTTTCCATGAGTTATTGTCTGTATTCTGTATGTATGAACTCTGCACAGAAGCACTTCTCTTGTCCTGTATGCTGGGTGTAATTCTCAGTA
>NW_017308231.1:247694-250524 GCF_000935625.1 Nanorana parkeri | reverse complement strand
AATACTGAAAAATGGCCTGGACCGGAAGGGGGTCTAAACACCTGGTCTTCAAGTGGTTAAAGTTGTGAACATACTTTAGAACGCTATCCTTACCTTCTTTGTAAATATCATATATACTGTATATGTTAGTTTTCACTTTTATTGTTCCTTTTCTGTACAGATATTTGGTGAGAAAAGGAAGTTGTTGTCTTTATAATGTATTGCACTACTTGCCAAGCAGTGGTAGGCCCACTGCATACCACTTTCATTTTAGACATTACTTCTACTACTTTAGACTTATTCTCATAGGGTCCGAACTGCTGTGAGTGATAGCTCGGCGGCATTCGGCTCAGCTATTCTGCTTGGTACCTCCGTGGTACCGAGCAGCATAGAAAAACAGTAAAAAAAATAGGGAAAGAAAGTAGAAAAAAAATGTTTCAAAAGGTAAATAAAGAATAAATCTTCAAAAATAAATAAAGATTTCCAAAAAAAAATCATAAAAAATAAATAAAAATGAAGGTTTTGGTTTCCTGGAGAACTGGGCTGACTTCGCAGTCGGCTATCGGCTCTTTACCTCAAATACTATGTAACTATGTAACTATGTAACTATATCATTGAGAAAAGAAACAACAAAAAGAAAGATCAATGATAAAAGAAAAAGAAAGAAGGAAACAATTGTGAAGAGCTAGCAGTGACAGCTAGCTTAGCCCAACTGTTTCCTATTGGCTAGGACCTGCTAGAGTCTTCTAGCAGGTCCCGGCCAATGAATAACAACTAGGCAGAGCCAGCCATGACATCACGGCTGGCTCCGCCAAGTTGTCATTGTTTAATGACAGTTCAGCATCCCCAGGTAACCTGGGGACACTGATCTGTCATTGCCACTGGGGGGGGGCAGACGGGAGATCACGGCTGGCTCCGTCCAGCTGTCAGTTGCAAGGCTTTCAGTCGGCCAATGGACCAGCTCAGCCCGATTCGTGTTTTACTTCGGCTCAGTCATATGCTTTTGCTCGTCCAGCTTCAGGAGCTGTATCGTGAAGTCGAACCGAAGGGCCCGGTGAACGAGCTACGGCTGATCCTTTGGCTAGCTTTGTGAATAACCCTCTATGCATTTCATTGTGGTTTGTTCCTTATTTCTGGCTCTGAACGTGCAAAGTTTCCAAGCATTAGTTTGCAATTTGCAAACATCACAAATCCAGGCAATTTGTCTCAAACCCATGGTAGGGACAAGCCTGAACATCATCTCTACTCATGACCAAAATTAGGCATAGTGTGGATATATGTGTTACTGTGTTATGGAGGGGACATAAGACGTGAACCAAAGATACAATGTAGAGTGAGATAGAATGAAAGAAAGAGAAAAACAGAAACTAATACAAAAGCAAGGAAATCATCATGTCTTGTAGCAAACACTGCATATAAAACCTATCATTTTTAATGCAGATTTTCCAAAGGTTTCCTCAAGTTTAGCAAGGAAACAGACAAAGCAGTGATCACAATATACACGAAAACAAAAATGCTTTAGCTTGTTAAAAAATCAGCACGTCTTTTCACATGTATGCTATTGTCCCGGTGACTCTTCTACATTTACATCTTCGCTTTCAGTATAATTGTTTATCACTAATTAAAACATTAGTATGGCATTGTCTGCTTTCAGTTCCTTTATAAACTAATGACTGCCGTCAATCAGCACACATAGCATTGATCCTAAATGGAAAAGCTAGTTATAAGTATCCCTATTCTGTATTTTAAGCACAGGTGCTCTAGATAGAGCTAATTATGTTGGTAATTAAAGTTATTACCTTACCTGTTTATACAAGGGCACAAGGATATCTAATGGGTACAAATCAAGATATAAAGGTGGGCTGTCAATTAGCCCCATACACTTGGGGAGATAATGAAGGGAGGGTAGGGTTGAGTTACACAGTAGTACAATCACAAAAATAGTACATCAGCACTTCTAACATTTCATGGCCCCCATCCAACAGTTTAGCAGAAGAAAGACAAGAAGATTACTTTCGTAATATGATATTAAAAGTACCCTTAGTTCTGTTAGTTTACTCCAAGGTTGATTCTGCAACTCACAAAGGGTGGTGCAGCTACAATTATAAGCCTGTCCATCCTTAAAAAAAAAAAAAAAAACAACTCTTCTCTTCAGTTTCTTCTCACAGATTCTGTTAGAACAGTGCAAGACTTAATTTGAGCTCTGTAACACAACACTAGTAAGGGAATTTTTTATTTAATTTAAAATGACCTCATTATTGTTCGATTAGTTAGTTAATATGTTCTCATTTGCAAATGCAAAATGGTTCAGCATCTTCCATGACAAAAAGAGGATTTCCAATTCAACTATTTTTAAAAAATTGACCTTTAATGTCTGTATATTCGATGTACGGAATCTGCGGGGTAACTTGGAACTTTTTTGCATGATTTATGATGTAAATATTAAACATACTGGTCAAACAGGTAATGTATTATTGTTTTATTTTGGTTAGTTTCACATTTTTTGGTGCAAAATGGTGTTGTCTTTTCTAGAAAATATACACACTTTTTTTAATCAATCTGAATATTTGCCACAGATCTGTCTGATCTGCAGAGAATCATACCATTAAAAAATTCAGGCAGTTTTTATTTATCATGAGCTACATGAATCTCTGCATGCATATCTGCAGATAAATTAAAAAATGTAATTAAAAATGTTGTTGGTGTTCAAATCAGTTTTTTCATTGCTAACAGCAACCAGCATTGTCATTTTATTAAACCTGCACATAAATAAAAGGTGAATACTAAAGATTTAAAAAATCTACTCAAACATCAATTGGGTACGGGGACAATGTGAGTCACCACCTTATCT
>NW_017308231.1:244705-247023 GCF_000935625.1 Nanorana parkeri | reverse complement strand
TTCTGTTCACAGATTCTGTTAGAACAGTGCAAGACTTAATTTGAGCTCTGTAACACAACACTAGTAAGGGAATTTTTTATTTAATTTAAAATGACCTCATTATTGTTCGATTAGTTAGTTAATATGTTCTCATTTGCAAATGCAAAATGGTTCAGCATCTTCCATGACAAAAAGAGGATTTCCAATTCAACTATTTTTAAAAAATTGACCTTTAATCTGTTCACAGATTCTGTTAGAACAGTGCAAGACTTAATTTGAGCTCTGTAACACAACACTAGTAAGGGAATTTTTTATTTAATTTAAAATGACCTCATTATTGTTCGATTAGTTAGTTAATATGTTCTCATTTGCAAATGCAAAATGGTTCAGCATCTTCCATGACAAAAAGAGGATTTCCAATTCAACTATTTTTAAAAAATTGACCTTTAATGTCTGTATATTCGATGTACGGAATCTGCGGGGTAACTTGGAACTTTTTTGCATGATTTATGATGTAAATATTAAACATACTGGTCAAACAGGTAATGTATTATTGTTTTATTTTGGTTAGTTTCACATTTTTTGGTGCAAAATGGTGTTGTCTTTTCTAGAAAATATACACACTTTTTTTAATCAATCTGAATATTTGCCACAGATCTGTCTGATCTGCAGAGAATCATACCATTAAAAAATTCAGGCAGTTTTTATTTATCATGAGCTACATGAATCTCTGCATGCATATCTGCAGATAAATTAAAAAATGTAATTAAAAATGTTGTTGGTGTTCAAATCAGTTTTTTCATTGCTAACAGCAACCAGCATTGTCATTTTATTAAACCTGCACATAAATAAAAGGTGAATACTAAAGATTTAAAAAATCTACTCAAACATCAATTGGGTACGGGGACAATGTGAGTCACCACCTTATCTAGAGCTTACCAGAAGCTTTTCTAGTCTTGTTATAAAAAATAGGTCAAGATGAGAAAACTTAAAGTGATATTAAAATAAAATGGATTGATGCTGATTAAATAGCTTACAATGAATGCTGCTCCTTGATGTTTAAAAGTTTTACAGGGCTATTCACTAAAGGGTGAAGAGTTTGGAGAAGCCAGAAGGAAGTGAACAATCCAGGACAACATAGCTTTTTTGGAGAAATTCTCCAATTAAGCTCACTTTCCAGTTCAGCTATGTTGTCCTAGATTGTTCACTTCTCCTGCCTTCTCCAAACTCTTCACCCTTTAGTGAATAGACCTATAATGATTCCCGCAGAATCAGCTGGTTCCCTGATCGCTGGCACTGATATCCTGTGCTAGGGTGACTCCTTTCCCTTGCATGGGTCCTATGGAGCCACCCTTATGTGTGCTAGTAAGCTGAGTATGTCTCCACAAACCCACAGGGACAGCTGCTGGGGACTAGTCTGTCCATCGTGATTTTGTACTGGACAGGAAATTCAGGGAAGCGTTGCTAAGAGATTTAATAGCTGAGTGAGCCAACTGTTCAGAAACATGATTACTGTAAGTGGTCGGGCAAGAATTTAATTTAAAAGAATTTAGAGGAATAGTTTGCTGGAAAATGTATATTTGTTTGATCTTGATTGATTATTGAAAAAACGTTTTAGAGTTTAATACTACTTTAAAAGTTAACTTATCCTTTTGCAATTTACAATCATGCAAGTCCTGCTTTGTAAATGTGGTGCATTTATTCCTAGTAAGGATACACCGACACCAATGCTAGTATCAGTATCGGTGCCGATACCGAGTACTCGTACTCGCCCAAATGCTCCGATACCTTTCCTGATGCTGGAACTTCTGGTCAGCGGTCGATTTCCTCTGACCGGCAGTGCCGCGAGGGAACATGGAGCCAGGAACCTGGCTCCATGCTGTTTGGCCGGCTCGATGCTGATTGACGGGGAGGCCGGCTTCCCAGTCAATCAGTGTCGAGCCAGGAAGTACCAGTATCGGTAATCGGTATCGACGAGTACCGAAATATAAATATCCCTAATTCCTAGTAATAGTACTAAACAGTGACCCAAGAGATACACAAATATCACAATTTTAAAAATATCCAATTAATGTAACTCTAAAATGGAATACAATGGTGAGGATCGAAGCATCCAGTGCGCATAGCATTAGGTCAAGAACATTTTAAGAGGTTACCTTCTAAGGGGTCTATTCACAAAGCTGCCGAGGGCAGCCGAGTGAATGACCGATCAGAAGTGAAGTGAGCAGAACACTGTTCGGCTATTCACTTCAGGCTGGTACGGCTGATTTCAGCCGTACATCGGCTGAAATCAGCCGTACATCAGCTTGCTTCGTGTGGCTTCGGATCAGCCGAACATG
>NW_017308231.1:230345-244316 GCF_000935625.1 Nanorana parkeri | reverse complement strand
GGCTGGCTCCGCCCAGCTGTCAGAAGCAGGCTGTCGGCCGGCCAATGGCCGGCCGCTCGGCCAGCTTCGGCTTTCAGCACGGCTCAGCGCTCGACTGAGCTGCTCGGCTGTGATCGGGAGCTGTACGGGCTATTGTGAATAGCCCGTACAGCACCCCCTCGGTTCTCCTGAACCGAAGGGGTCCTGGGGCCAAAGCCAGCCAAAGGATCGGCCGAAACTACGGCCAGATCCTTCGGCAGCTTTGTGAATAGACCCCTAAATTTTATCTATTCATGAAGTTTGCCATTTCAGAATGATAGATGAACAAACAAAAAGTTTATTATATGTGTTTATTTTTCTTAATTCCATTGTTATATTTTATAAAAACTAGTGAGACCAGAGGAGATACATGATACACAAGGATAGCTGATTTAGTAAAATAATAGGGTTTGACCACTTAGTTATGTAAGTATTTCTTTTGGAAAGTGTATGTTCATTATGCTTATACCTTTAGCAAATCAACTCCATCTTGACACTGATATGAAAGGAGGAGAACTGCATTTTTTTTAGATAGATATAAGTAGGTTGGATTGATGTTCTATTTACATGCACAAATTGCTATTTATACTGGCAGACTTTCATTACAATGCTATTTGCATACTCGCTGCAAAAACCTGGACCCAACCTTGAAGATAAATACAAGGTTCATTAACCTGCTTGGGAAAAAGTGAGGATAATATGAGGATGAATAGCCAAGCTTCACAGTTTGTCAAGCAAAGGAGAAATTCCTTTATCTCAAACCAAGTGCAGTATCTGACAACTGTATGGGGGTATTCATAGCAGATTATAACAAATTCTCCTTTGAATTGATATATTTCCTGCTGTGTGGATTCAATTTGTTGCTGTTAAGATTTAAAATTCTACATCTCATCCAATGGATTACCTTGCAGACTTCAAGTTTTTCAACCTACTATAAGTATAATTGCTTCAATTGACTCCGGGGATTGGAAATCTACCCAGTGGACAGCAACTTTCAAGAGTTACCTCCTACAGCTTAATGGACTATGTACATCACATCTTAATGGTTTGTTTGCAGTGTTTCTTAATGGTCTGCATCAGCTAACAGAGAATTTGCATTGCAGTAGAAAATGGAACATTCAAACCATATTTTGCTACACTAGCCTAATTTATTGCCATAACATTCCATTATCATAAAGAAAATATGGTTAAAATTAATAACAGCACACATAGTAGAGGTTTTTAAGTGTTGGAATGCGTCAATCATCAAATATGTGTTTTTAAAAAATTTGTGTAAAATGTGTGGTATGTGCTGATGGTTTAATAAAGACGAGTGAAGGGACAATAATTTTGTCTCTCAAAGATTGTGATGTGTTAGGTTGTATATCCATCCATCCATGACATTTAAAATGAATTTCTCAGTACACAGTGTGTTTTTTTCTGGATTGTGCCATAACGGTCAGCAATGGCTCACTCTGTTCTTCTGTGTACAGAAAACCCACAGACAGGTACAGCTACCTCCATAATTCCAGCTTCCATCCTAATCACACTAAACAGGGTGTCATCTACAGCCAAGCAATCCGATACCACCGCATTTGCTCTGACACTGAGGACAGAGACAAACACCTGAGCACTCTGGCTGATGCATTTCGGCGAAAGGGCTATAGGGAAAAGACTATTTCTAAAAAAATTTAATCTGCCCTAAGAACACCATGGGAAAGACTCCGACAGTACAAAGAGAAGAAAAACCCAACCAGGACCCCTCTTTTAGTTACCTACAACCCTACTCTAGAGGTAATAAGCAAAATAATCAAAGATCTACAGCCAGTACTCTCAGAAGACCCCATACTCAAAGAAATATCCCCTCAGCCCCCAATACTGGCTTTCAAGCAACTACTGAACCTGAGAAGAAGATATGTACGCAGTAAGCTGACCCCAGAACAGGCACTTACACAGAATGGCACAGTACAATGCAATAAACCCCGCTGCAAACTTTGCCAACATATATGTGACAGAAATACAGCGAGTCACAATAACAAAGCGTACACCATTAAGGGGTCATACTCATGTACATCTGCTAACGTGGTTTACATGATACAGTGTTCAGCATGTGACAAAGGTTGTTACATTGGGGAAACTGGCCTTAAGCTGCAGCTCAGGATGAACCTACACAGGAGCTTGATCAAGAACCACAAAGAGGATGAATATAGCACTCCAGTAGGACATCACTTCTCCCAGAAGGATCACTCATGAAAGGAAAACATTTGAGATGAAAATGATTTTACATTTCAATGCCATTGAGGAGGGACTTAATGTGGATGCTGGTTTTCTGACTCACTACCAGAACTTTTTATGAATCTACTTATTTAAAGAGACAGATTAAGACTAAATGGGACCCTAGAAAAGAGTAGGGTAGAGCAGTTTTGGTCCCCTTAATAGCTTCAATTGTCATTGATAAGGACTACAATAGGCACACAATAGCTGCATTATTTGCAATGTTTTTACTGGTGTGACCTGCTTTATCAGACACCAACTGCCTACAAGTGCATTTCCCCTTACCACCACCAGACCACCCCCCCAATAAAATGCCACCTGAGGCAATGCCTCATAATAGGGACTGCTCTAAAAAATGGATAAAGTATACTCAAACTTTGGAAAGAGAAGGTAATGGTTAAAACGCATGCCAGTTTTTCCCACTTCCACTTGAAACAACAGGAAATGGGAACAAACACCAGAACAGGTGTCTTTTTGGAAGAATTCTCCTCTATTGCTGTATGATGAATGTGTATATAGGGGTAATTGTAAAGTACATTATTGTCATATGGAGCCTGATGAAGGAACCTTGTGTGGCCCCGAAATGTTGCTTTATTTATGACAAAATGTATATACCTCATTAAATACGTTTCTTTGGACACATTGGTGCAAGGTGCTGGTGACATACTGCATCTTCATTGATTTAAGTGGCGCCATCCCCAGCTACTTCAGCACCATTTTCAAGGGGTATACCGGTCAGGGGTGCGGTGAGATACTCTGGGGACTATTGGAAGAAATCCCCTTTATTGCTGCAGGGACAATGGTAAGATTTTGGGTTTACTGTCACTTTCTGTTCTGAGGAATCCACAGCAGGGGCACAGACAGCAAAAACTACAATTTAACTTTGGGCCCACCACACTGATAAAACTTGTTTTCATGGCGCAGCCTCACAAAAAGTACGGAGATGGCAATCTTATTCAACTTTAGTGTAGCACAAAATATAGATTCTTATTATGATCTATTGCTAACGATTATTATTTTTTTAAATAAAACCTTTCTGTTTTCAATACATATCTTAATCATACTATTTTAGACCTAGTGATGTCCTTACAGGATCTCTATACCTCTCTGTGCAATGCAAGCAGATCATGGCTAGTAGGAGGGGCCAGCTTTACATAGCTTCCTGAAAAAAATCAAAGCACCCTGCCTCAGTACTCATCTCAAAAGCCATCAGCCCTGATTCAGATAGTGGGTCGGCTCTTGAGAGCAGCTATGCTAATATCAAAATGCCTTGATAGGTGGATGTTTTTCTGGAGAACTGGGCACCTAGGCGACTCCTGATCGCGCGGCAATCCGCGCGGAATCGTGCACGATTGCCAATCGGTGAGGTGTCGCCTAGGTGTGAACCTAGCCTCATGCTTTCCAGATCACTATTTCCTGTGTTTGGATATTAAAGCTGCATTCAGAGATATTGTTGTGCATTTAACCACGTTTACAGGGTTTTTCACAAAAGAGTGAAGAGTTTGGAGAAGGCAGGAGAAGTGAACAATCTAGGACAACATAGCTGAACTGGAAAGTGAGCTGAGTTGGAGGATTTTTCATAATCAGCTATTTTGTCCTAGATTGTTTACTTCTCCTGCCTTCTCCAAACTCTTCACCCTTCTGTGAAAAACCTTGTTAGCAGTGGCGTAACAATCGCCATAGCGACCCAGGCGGCCGCTATGGGACCCATGTCACAGACACAGCTCAGCAGCGGCCACGGCGCATTTCCCCTCATAGGCGCTGCGGAGCTGTGTCAGTGACAGCCAGCCGCTGCGGCAGATGAGGGCGGTGTTCGGAATGGAGGGGCCCGCCTCCTCTTACATCACTGGCCAGCGACCTAAGAGCAGGTGGGGCCAGTGATGTAAGAGAAGGCGGGGCCCGTCGATAGCAGAGGAAGCGGGGCCCAGGGAAGGAACAGGAGCCCGGGCCCGGTGACCACAGAGGCACTGACAGGTAAGAGATCTCAGACCCTGCAGAGCCCACTATAGAGAGTCTATGGTGGGCTCTGCAGGGTCACTCTCCGCTGGGGCTCTGCAAGTGGCATGACTAGCAATCACGGGGCCCCATACAAAATTTTGCCATGGGGCCCTGTGATTTCTAGTTACGCCCCTGCTTGTTAGTGTTTCTAATAGGATTCCGGACACATAAAATTCTGTTTTCTCTAAAAGGAACGCAACTGAATGCAGATACACACATGTAAACACAAAGTCTGAATGATAACATTGAAAATCAATTACAGTCATTCATATGCATTTAGAAATGTGCTCTAAATGCATATACTGTAAATGCAGGTTTGGCACTGTCAGCCAACAGTATGAATGAGGCCTAAGGCTGCAGTTCAGCTTTGAAGTGTATGCAAGCCTAAAATCTATGTTACATTATGTTTTTATTCACACATCACTGTATACAGTTTACTAAAGCAAAGCATTTTTTGGGGATCTTTTGCAAAGTTTCTTAGCTGGAGGTCCTGCCAGTGACAGCACTTCTTTTGCAGCCTGACTATGCTAAGCCACACCTCGCATTCAGCAGCAATGGTGTCAGAGTGTCATGCAAGCTCCTTCAGTTGGCTGTTTGTCTTCTTTTCCTATAGACCAGCAACAACAGTCAACTAAAAGAGTGTGCATAGCTTAGTGTTGTCAGCCGGTAATAGGAAGTGGTGGTCTTGGGGGGAATTTATCAAAACTGGAGCAGACAAATTCTGGAACAGATCAGCTTCTCTGTCTCATTTTCAAATCTTACCTGAGCAAACTGAAGAGAGATTCTAATTGGTTGAAATAGGCAACTGCTCCAGATTCTGCCTGCTCCAGTTTTGATAAATCCCCCCCAATTTGTTTAAGAAGTCTGCATACAGTGAAACATGATGCCAAACATACTGGTTTTGGGTTTACATTAGGGATGCACATATACCAAGTACTGTGCTTGATACAAGTTCCTTGTACAGATACTTTTCCAGATCCAAGACTAGACTAGAGAAAAACTCAAAAGTTAGAAGGCAGCTGTCATTTTTAGGGAGCATTGACTATGGGGCTCCTGGGATTTGTGAATCCCTGTTGTAATGTATAATTTGGTTTACATATATATAAGAGCTGCACCAATACCATTTTTTCCAGACCAAGTAAAAGTACTGATACTTGCCCAAGAACTCAAATACAATTACTGATACATTTTTGTTTATTGCCATGTGACATTTTTTTAAAACAATACAGACTAATGATTTCAGGACAGTGGTGGAGTGCCAGCGCCCGGTCCCAGATGCAACTACTGCAACCCTAGTAGTTCTCGTGAAAATGCCAGGTATCGGCACTGGTATCCTAACTGGTAACTCTGCATTCCTAGTTTACATACAGATTATAGGTCTGATTTGTAAATCTTCCGACCAGTGGATAGCTGGATGAATGGCATTTGTACGGCATTGCCACCACTAGATGGAGCCTAGTAGGATAGAAAATATGCTCTTCAGCTCCCTCTAGTCGCATTAGTTCTATGTAAATAGCGTTTGCCCAACTGCAAGCTGGGCGTAAGATTTATAAATCAGTCCCTAAGTTAACAGACTATACTTTAAATCAGAGTTTCTAAACCTTTTTTTAGTCATTGCACCCTTTAAAAGAATGCAAAATATTGTGGCACCCCACTCTAAAATGTAAAACGTGTAAATGTAAAAAACAGTGTGTGGTCCCTCAAAAATCTTTACCAGACCTTTATCTGAGATAGGGGTCTGGTATGGATTTTAAGGGAGGACGTCACGCAAAAACACAAAAAAGAAGTCCTTTCACATCAAATCCCTGCCCTCCCTTCACATCTGAATCCCCCTCTTTCACATCAGAGTCCCCCTTTACATCAGGAACCCCATTTACATCAGAAGACCTCCTTGACATTAGAGTTCCACTCTTTCACATCAGGAGATCAGGAGCCCCCCTCCCCCCAAATCATATCAGAGGCATGAGTCTGTGTGAACATTTTGAGGCACCCAGGGCCTGAGCACCATAGTTGGGAAAGACTGCTGCAAGGGCCCATTCACACCACATTCAGATCATCTCCAGACCAGACACGATTTTTTCCGGAACCAAAATGTATCTTAATGTATCCCAATGCTATTTCGGGCAACGCAGTCCGTTTCAGACCAGACCAGAACAATACTGCATGTCTCATTTTGTCTGGTCTGGAATGCACTAGAACTGCGGCAGGTTCACACCATTTTCCAGGCCAGATCTGGTCCGGAAAATGGTGTGAACCTGCTCTAAATCAACCCAATGTCTGTCAGCAACAGGATGTAAATCATAAATGACCATCATTTACTGCTAAGACTAGGGGACATTATACAGTATGTGTCACTTAAAGGACAGTATATCATACAAGTTATGGTTATAAAGGATTAAAGTAGTGTTAAACTCTCAGTGAGACTCTACTGGACAAAAAATTACAGTTATGTGAAACATTTCTCCAGTTCCATGAAGATGATGGATAGTATGATATAGTGAAGACAAGTATATGTCCGTCTGTTTGCATAATTACCAGCATTTGGATGGACTATATATATGCCAGCAATAAGATGGATGGCGTAGAGGTTCCCGGTCTGGGCATGTTATACTATATTGAATGGTGGTGACAAAATGTATTGATCCCCTAGGGGGCATAAAAGTGAGCCCATATGAAAGAGATATATTTAGAGACCAATAAAATCTACAAACCTGGTTAATGGGGAATTTTCAAGATGGCTGACATATTTGAATAAGATTCACTGATCATTTACTGGTCCGCCATGAGCCATATCTATTGAAGGAGTAATGGGGTATGGCTACATACCCCAGGACTGAGTGGGTTCTTAAAGTGGACCTTTACCCCCTTTCACTAAAAATTACATCAGGATGCAGCTCTGCATGCTGATAGGAACTCAGTGGTGCAGACCTCCTTGGGATGTGATGTGTTTGTAATGACAATGTTGTCATAGTTTAAATAGGTGATGGTATAGTGTTTAATGCATTATTGAACAGGTTATGAATAACGTAATGATAAAGTAATCACATAATGTGACCTAGGTAGCCCGTACATTTTGGTATGGGGTTTTCCTTTTTTACAAAAGATTAGTTTTGGTCAACATCTAATTCGATGAGATGGAAGTGAATAATTTACAAGGGGATTCTCAGTATTATTATTTAGATATTGATTGGAGTCATGCAAATAACCGTTTTACGCCCATCCTGTCAAATGCACATACAGAACCGCTAGTGTACAGTGCAGTTGTAGTTTGTGAACACTCACACAGCATTATTCAAGTGTAATTCTTCTGTATCCGAACTAGTAAAAATCACAACCACCATTATGAACAATAGAATGAATGTTACAGAATGCCTGAAGCCAAAGCTTATTTTAGTTTTGGATTTAGTGGGTAAGGGTTAGAACTAGTTTAGATACTAGTTCAGATACCAGTGCCAATACTTGGCATTTTCATGAGAACTACCAGGGTGCTCCACCACTGTCCTGAAATCATTAGTCCGTATTGTTTTAGAAAAACTGTCACATGACACTAATGAAAAATGTATCAGTAATTGTATCTGTGAGGACAATTATTGGTACTTGTACTTGAAAAAATGGTATTGGTGCATTCCTAATATATACTGTGTGTGTTCGCATGTATATCCGTTTTACGTTCAGGGATTTCCTCCTCGGATCAAATGTTCTTAGAACAAGACTAGTAGCCAATGCACTTTAAAAATTACAGCTGCTTTTCACAGTTTACAGCCATGTTTCTCTTCGACCCCAGTATTGGACACTCTATTTGCCTCAACCACCACCAGGTATAATTTCTTCCCTCTATATGCATTTGCCGAAAAACACTGTGTTGAAATCTGATCTAACCGTAAGGAGTAGGTGGGAAGGGGATGTGGGCCCCATTTCAGATGAGATGTGGAAAGAGATCATGAACAATGTGACCTCAGTCTCCTTGTCTGCTTCCCACAGGCTCACTCAACTGTTTATCCTGCACCAGTCCTATCGAATGCCAGAATTTTTGTTTAAAATAGGTTTCAGAGCTGATCCTTCTTCTGGAAAATGTGGACTTCCTCAAGGCTCCCCGATACTCTTACTGTGGCGATTCCCCAAACTGGTTTGGTACTGGAATTTAGTACTCTCTACCATTAATTTTGAATTTAGCACATCTATAGATAACACTCCTTTGACTACAGGGATGTGCGGTCAGGGGAGGCAGTTCTAAACAAGAATAGAGGGCGGATCTTTCAGAACAAGTAAACTAATTATAGTGGCAACAGTCTAAAAGTAGATTTGCCCTCAAATTAGTTAAATGAACAGCACACAAGCTGTCTGACTTCTCTCTTGGCAGTCCACACTAACAGTGAGGTATCTTGTTTATCTGGTGGGGTGTAGATATGCATATGCGCTTTGAAATTTGTGGGGTTATGCAGCACATATACAAGTGCATGTATTTGTTTTATGTTTAAAACATGTTTTAAGAAGGTTTTACACTATTGGAATTATTTTATTCTTTTGGCATGATTGAGAGAGGAAGATGAGAACCTCTAAAATTGCAAATGAGGTTTAATACAAACAAGCTCTGCTAGACCTTTCTAATAATAAAGAGGTAATTTTGCTCTGCTGAGTTCTCTGTTTGCTTTTGGATGGCTTTGTGGTAAAGAAGCATGACAATATACAAGAATATACAAAATGAAGATGTGTAAGCAAACACAGATATTTTGGGTTTATATTTTCCAATATGTTTATATTTATTATGTTGATGGTTGATGCTTTATTGACACGATATCTTTTTAGATTATTTGCAGACTAGGTTTGGTATAAATTAAATAAGAAAGTTTATATGTTTATATTTATGTATTTTTCATTTACATGCAGATTTCTTAGGAGTACGCTCCATTTATATATGTATATTTTTGTGTAAATATATAGTAGATCTTCTAGATAAAAAAAACCTGATAGGTGTTTTAACTATTTCCTACTTAATCAAAACTAAAACTAAAATAGGTTGGTGTTAGATATATACTTTAACCAGATACTGTCACCTTGTCCATTCAGGGGAAAGTGATAGTGTCTTTGCAAAGGGCCCCTACACCCCAACCCATTCATACTCACCTTGCCATTGCTCAGTCCTACTTTACAGTCAGCTAGTATTGGATGCTAGGGAGAGCGGTGATATCGCTCCTTCTGTAATGTGACAGTGTTTGGGCTTAGTGATTGGCTGCTGGAGCCTTGTCACATTGGAGAAGGTTACACGCTCCCCATACCCAGAATCACTGGTATTGTTACCATCTGTGATAGAGGAAGGGCAGGAGAGTGCCAACAAGGTGGGTATCAGTGGGCCAGGAAGGCTCCTTTGCAAAGACTCTTACTTTGCCCTACATGATGACAGTGCCTCTTTTAATGGCTTTCAAAATCTACCCTGAAATAAAATGCTATCCATATTGCCTCGAGAACAGTGTAAAAAAAATGTGCTCAATTTTTCGCAATATATAATAATAATGTTGTAGTTGTTATCATTATCATTACTACAATTGAATGACACAATGGGGTGATTTACTAACCTAAACACACGCACGCACCAGGTGCGTGTGATTTTTACACAGCAAAGCGTATTTATCAACCAAAAAGTCTCTATAAGCATATTTCCACTAATGCCATATATGGAAAAATCATGCACATGATGCATATATAATGCTTACAGTTTCGACAAAAATGGTTAGCTCATGCATTTACATTCCTGCATTCATCAACGCAAGCAACACAATGTAGAGCTAATTTACACAACATCACCTTGCAATTCAGGGCAGGGCTTTGCACAACACACCTGCTGGGTGTGTACACACTACAAAGGTGTTTAGATTCCACTCATAGATCATGCTGGGAGGGAACACACTACAGAGGTGTATACATGTTCGTGGTGTGTTTATAAGGTTAGTAAATCAACCCCAATATCTGTTAAAGGTAAACACGAGTGTCTATTACTTTCCTGGTTAATTAATAACTTTGCATTTATTAAAGTTGGTAGTAATGCAGGAAATTCAATTATGGCTTTATTGAGATCAGAAAACAATTAGGTAATGTAAATAAAGAGAAACAATAAAGATGTTCAATGATCACTATAGTATATTGCTATATTAAAACAGGCTGCATTATTACATTGAGATATACACAACAAATCATGTCACTTAGCTTGGAAGAATGCAGTCTATTCTTTCTTTCTAAATCATTAGCAGATAATTTCTATAGTAAATACGGTTTGCCTCTATTTGCTCTTTTTCCATCAAACATCTCAGGGCTCCACATCTGTCTCAGAGGAGTTCAAGGAATAGGAAAGTGATGCAAATTAAGTTGATACAGTCTGGATTCCAGTACGCAGGTGGTGTAAATTTTTCTGAAACAATTCAATTCCAGCAATTCAATTTATATGGAAAAGCATAGTGTGATAAATGAAAGATGATAAAGTAAAAAGCTACAATGAAAATGCATGCAAAAAAAGGATACCTTGCCCTGAAAAAAACATAAAATGCAAGCTTTTTGGTAGCTCCATCAATACATAAAATATCTTAGGACTCTGAATCAAAATAAAAATCCAATTATTTTGTGTTTGAAATGTCAGGTATTTATATTTAGTCTGAGGTTTTTTTAATATTGTATTATTTTAATGAATGTAATTTGTTATTTTGTAATCTTAATAAGTTATAAAGAATGTTTTTGCACCCTATAGAGTGGATATCCTCTCACATAATATTTATAAAATACTAATAATGTTTTGTAGTTATTATAAACCCCTTTGTAACTTTATAAGTCTGCATCAATAAAGTTGGGACTTGTTACAAAATGTAGCAAAAATATATATATTTTTTTAAATAAAGCTGTACCTTTAAATAACCAATGCCTAGCTCTAGGGAAAACCACAAAATTCCCCTTGCAGTGGGGCTGCCTATGATGCCCTCTTACAGGTGTAGAGGTGAGAGAGGGGCATAGTAGCCATAATTACCTGCTAGAGGTCCCTCTTCACCATTATTATATAAGTAAATGTGGGTGGATTTGGATGTCTGTTGAGGGAGGTAGTTGGAGTTTAGCAGCAGCCTATGAGGGGACACCACTGTTTCTTCTCCCCCTAGGGGGCTAGCGAGGGTAGCTGGAGGGTAGCTGGGAATTTTGCAAGGGAATTTTCGCTCCTGTGGACATCTAGATGGATCAAATGGAAGGGGAGGAATAATGCTGAAAATTTGAAGAAGAAATTGCTGATCACATGTTCCTTTTCTTATTATTTAAGTAAAACAAATTTGAGCAAAGTCTGGTCTGAGCCTCTTCAATCTTAAAAGTGAGTGTGGCATGGGGAAACATTATGCTGGAGAGATAAATGGTGGACCTGAAATCTTGGTTATAGTGGATGGCTATCACAGATATAAAGTATTCTCTGCCAATAGTCAAATGTAAGAATTGCAGACCTGTGTTCATATGTTTGTGACTGGTGGGGCGAGTTGGGAGTTTCAGCTCACCGCCCCTGCACAGCATTAAGGCCCCGGGGACTGGAAAACTGGCTAAACAACTCCAGTCGCCAGGTGGTGTTAAAGGGCCCTGTGCCCCCACACTGCATGGGTTAAATGCTTATTTAGGTCTAGGTTATTTGGAAAAAACACTTATACTTATTTTAAAGATGGCATTTAACTTATCTCCCCACATGCTTGCTGAACCCCCCCCCCTCCATCCAGCTGCATGCCTAGATAAGGGTCTGGTATGGATTTCAAGCGGGACGCCACATTGCTTTTTTTTCCCTTAAATGGACAGTGCACATTGTGGGTGCTGTCCCTTTAAGAAAAAATGGCATGGAATTCCCATATGTATCTATAGATCTATAGATATACATATATCTATAGATCTATAGATCTGTAGATCTATAGATCTATAGATATATATACTCTTATCCAGAGACAGCAAAGTTCCCAAATATAGTTTCTCAAATATGACCAGCCAGCCAGGGACTGACATATGTGGCTAGAGTACCAGCGAGAGAAGATCAATGCGGTGGTAGGTCATCCTAAAGGTGGGTAGTTGCTCTTAGCCCTCGTTCACACCTGAACGTTTTGTAGCGCGTTCTACGCTCGACGAACGCTCTACAAAACGCTCAAAAATATAAATCCCATTGTATTCAATGGTCTTGTTCCCACCTTGGCGTATTTCCGCCCGTCCCTAACGCGCTACAAAACGGCCCACGCTTGAAAAGGTACATGTACTACTTCGGGCCGTTTTGTTGCGCGTTTCCATTGGGATACAGCCAAGTAGCCTTCGCAAACGCGAATCGCGGTAAAAAAACGACAGACGCGCATATGCAATACGCCTAGGTGTGAACGAGACCATAGTGATTGACACTGGATCTTCATCTCTGGATGTTGTGATTGACATTGGATTACATCATGGGACATTGATTTTTGTATATTTTTTTTATCTTTTTATCTTTTTTTGTGAATGAGTAACAAACGTTACTACGTACACCTAACTTATGCGTGTAGAGGTTACCATCTGCAAGACTCAACTCTGTTATCGTGGTTCTTTCTCCGCATGACTCTGTGCTAATGAAGTGTGCAATGTTCCACTCCTTCACTGTAGCTCCTCCTTCACCCCAGCACCTTTTTCTGCAATCAGTGTACTGTCTCCCCCACTGTGGTCCATTCTCCTCCTGCTCTATCCTTCAGGCTGTATGCTGCTCTTCCTTTAGCTGCAGGATGTGTGATTTCTGTGGTACTGTTTCACGCCTTAACTGGGGCTCACCACTTGCTCTTTGCTGCAAGCTATGTGTTGTCCTACTCAACTGTTGAGCCTTACTACTGTGCCACTCCAAAAGCATCCAAGTAGCAGGTAGTAGCTCCAGGTATAAATATTTATATATACTTACATTGGTACAACTTGGCCCAATGCAGTATACATATTTTTACCTGGTAGGGCCATGGAAACTACTAAGTAACTGGAGCGACTACAGTGCATTACAGTGATTTTCCTGGTACTGTGCTGTGTTGAGCGACTTCCCCTCTGCTGTAAGAACACAGAGAGTTACTCACTCAGCACAGCGGACATTAGGGGGTTATTCATTAAGCTGCCATAGGCAACTTAGTAAATAACCAAGCAGAAGTGAAGGCAGCTGAACCCCGTTCAGATATTCACTTCAGCGAGTACGGCTAATTTCAGCCGTACATCGGCTGGCTTTGGCTCCCTTCAGTTCAGCCAAAGTGAAGAACCCCCTCGACTTAGCCAATACAACTTCTGGATCGGCGGAGCCGGACATTCCTATTCTCATAGTGGCCAAACAAGCAGTGAGTTAATAGCCGAATGTGGCCTTCAGCTAGTTTATTCTGCTTGCTACCTCGGAGGCAGCGAGCAGAATACAAAACCTGACATATAAAAAAAATCCCTAAAAAAACAGCGTGGGGTCCCCCTCCCGATCCATACCAGACCCTTTAGGTCTGGTAGGAACGTTAGGAGCGACTCCAAGTTAAAAGGTAAAAAAAAAGTGCATGGGGTTCCCCCTAAAAGTCATACCAGGCCATTTAGGTCTGGTAGGAATATGAA
The DNA here is from genome assembly GCF_000935625.1 of Nanorana parkeri. Taxonomy (NCBI): domain Eukaryota; kingdom Metazoa; phylum Chordata; class Amphibia; order Anura; family Dicroglossidae; genus Nanorana; species Nanorana parkeri. The sequence continues at coordinate 230,465 of NW_017308231.1, read as the reverse complement.
GGAGGAACCCCACTCCCATAAAATGGGGGGGAATGTGGGGTCCCCCCTAAAATTCCCAACCAGACCCTTAATCCGAACACAGGCCTGGTAGGTCAGGAAAGGGGGGGGGGGGGAGGGGCG
>NW_017308231.1:226373-230205 GCF_000935625.1 Nanorana parkeri | reverse complement strand
GGGGATGAGCGAGCATTGGGAGGGTGCTTTTCCAGGGTCCCACTCGCTACCTTCGAGGTAGCAAGCAGAATAACTGAGCCGAGTGCTGCTCGGCGGCATTCGGCTAATCACTCTCTGCAGTTCGGATGTGAGTGGGCACTGAAAAAGTGAATAAATAGCAGTGTGTCAGCCAGTCATTAGAGCTATAAGAATATAGTTGGATGGGAACAGTGTGGAGATATGCCAGGGCAGATCTCTCTGTTGGTGTATCTAAGACGTATAAGAAGTCAGACTCCACCTATAAGTAAAATATCCCTTTTAGTGGACTGACCCTTTAATTTGGATGAACAACTTGCACATGTGTAATTGTGCATTAATGGCCAATAGATTAGAAGGAGACCATGTGCTAAGATTAAGCCATGTTTTCTTATTATTTGTCTAAGTTCTGTATAGCCATCTCTATCTGTCTCATTCTCTCTCATACTTTGTAACTGTCCTTTTCCATGTAATCAAGACAGGCTCAGCTTAACTGGCAAAACCTGGATGCATTTATATTAAAAGGCAAGATATTATCAGCAAATGTTAAAAAGCCTGCCAGAGCCAACATCACTGCCTGCAGTATCCTTAAATAAATCAATAGGAGGAATCAGGGAAAGCCAAAAATCCTTTAATTCATCAGAGAATTAGCCTTTTTCCTCGCAGTGTTTACATTGGACAATCTAAAGACGAGCCGGCTGCCCATAAATAGTCGATTTCTGCATTAAATTATTTACTTTTTCAATAATAACTTGCTGTGATTTCTGCCCTTATTTATGTTTCACATTTCCATGGCTCATTTAAATGTATCAAATTCAATAAGTTCAGATTCAGGTATGAAAAGCAATATCAGGTAGCAAATATCTTTACTTAGGCGCTGTTGGCAGCTAAGATCAGTCACTACTTCCTAGCTGTGATTCATAATCTATATCGGTGCCTTTGAGACAGCACGCTATTGATTTTTTCCTGTCTATAATCTAAGACCGTATACGCAGCTTGTTAAACATCAGTGGGAATATAAACTGGGTTTTGAATCAACCAAGGGAGTTTCTGTTAGCAAGGCACTTAGTTTCAGGCTTTGAGAAAATCTTTACACAACCATGTCATCTTGCAGTGTTTTAAATAGAAAATTCAATGCCAGTTATTTATTGAAACATTTTCTATTAAGTTTTTTAAATAAGCAGGAGCAAAAGTCCGGCAGTGATACTTCTGTGTAATAGACAAGTTGATATGTTATTTAACAAAACACTAATTCGGCAAAGGAGATTGCAAAATGAGTAGTCGATATGTAGACTTTGATATCAAAAGTCCATGAAGACTATTCATAGATTATGAAAACAAAAAATGACAAGAATAATGTAACAGAAAATACTGTGTGTTTAACATGTTGCACTTTGAAGGTAGGGATTGGTTTGGAATCCTTCAAGCCACCTTTTAGAGTTATACTTGGACAAGGATGGTGCCTCATGCATTTTATTTTATAGCAGATGCTGAGGAATTGGTTGATGGGAAGGCTGCTTAACAGTATACAGCAAGTGATGTATATTCTATTATGGGTGACTGGTCATCTCAAGGCCCCCTTGGCTCTGCAGGGTGCATCTCGATCACATAGACCATCGGTTCTCAATTCGTGGGTCGCGACCCAAAAGTGGGTCGCGACACCCTCTGCAGTGGGTCGCGGTGTCATGTCTGCTTAGACCGGCCCATCTGCATTAGAGAGAACTAGAGGGGAGAATTTGTGGTTCAGCCTGTGGGAACCTCATAATGTCAAACTGTCCCCTCTCTCCCGGCCTCTCCTGGGCTCTCCGATAAAGTGATATGGCCCGGGGAGAGAGGACTATTTCCTCACTTTTGGCCGGCGCATTAATATCAGGAGCCGCGTCTCTCGAAAATTAAGTTAAAGTTCCGGCCTGCACTGGAGAGTACAGCAGATATCAATCCGCCACAGTATCTACTGTACTCTCCAGTGCAAATAGTTCAGTGACAGTCTGACTGGAATCAGAGAAAGGTAGGCAGGCAGATAGGGAGATGTTGTTAGGATCCAGAGCGCCTCTAGGTGGCGCAGAAGCTGAGACCTGCAGCTCCAGTGCTCACCTGCGGGTGTTTCCCAGCTGCCGGTGCTTAGCCATCGCCTGGTGCTTCCTGGGAGGATATTTGGACCCTCCCTGCAGTCAGGATGATGGCTCAGTATTGTTTCCTGTTTCCTGAAACTTGAACCCTGAGTCCCCAGTTCCGGTGAACCCTGCTTTCCGTCCAGAGTCCTGTTACCAGTCCTGTACCCTGTTTGTGTCCCGAGCCCGGTTACCCATTTGCAGTCCTAGATACCTCTTGTTGCCATTACCTTCCTTTCCTCCTGTTGCCATTACCTGCTTGTCCTCCTGTTGCCATTATCTGCTTGTAGTCTGGTTGATGTTACTTATTTATGTTTGCTTTTGGGTGTTGTTTAGTTTTTCTGTTTATTAAACTGTATATAATACATTCTGCCCTGTCCGGTGTGGTCATAAGTGTTTTTCTGTTCTCTTTTTCTGGAGAAGATCACCTTTTGGCTCGTATCTACTGTATGTTAATGGTCTTTTTTCCAACTCAGCCTGAATTGGTTAGGGACCTCAAACTCCTGAGGATGCCAGAAATGATACCTTTCCCCTTAATCCTAGGCCCACTCTCTACTGTTAAAAAGGGCATTTGATGATTCTTTCTACTAGCTGCTTTCACGCACGCTGAGAAAATAGGGTAATTACCTGATCGGATCACAGTTGCAAAGTCTGAGGCATGTTACTTTAGTATAGTATAGAAGTTTATATAAGCAAATAATAATAACAGGTGCAGTCCCGTGTTTCCTCACAGCAGGACAATCAGAATAGCTTTACATAACAGTCCATATAATCCAGAAAGTATAATGTACACTCCAATGTTCCTTCACACCAGACTTATTATGTTAGTTTAGTATAGCAGTTCATATGCCTGAATATGGCCAGTACCACAGCTTCAAGAATACAAAGTCCCAACAAGAATAGCAAGCAGATCATGAGTGAGGGAATACTTGCAATTAGTAGCTCAGAGGATAAGTCCAGCGCTGATGCTAATGGCTCTCTCTATGGAAGTATCTTTTCCCGCACTCATGTCCCCTTTAAGATTTCTTCACACCAGACTTATCACATTAGTTTAGTATAGCAGTTCATATGCCTGAATATGGCCAGTACCACAACTTCAAGAACACAAAGTCCCAACAAGAATAGCAAGCAGATCATAAGTGAGGGAATACTTTCAATTAGTAGCTCAGAGGATAAGTACAGTGCTGATGCTAATGGCTCTCTATGGAAGTAGCTTTTAACGCATTCATGTCCCCTTTAAGGCAAGTCTCCTTGGTAGCAGCTGCTGTGACGAACGGTGGGGTCTGTCAACGGTACTGACAGGGTTAGCAAGTAAGTAGTGAGGTTCGTGGCTGAGCCAGAATTGCTCAGCATTGTGCTGAAGACAACAGAACACCAAGCAATTCAAACAGTGAGGCTAAAAGCATGTGAGCAGGAAGTAGGAGGAGCATCATGCCTTGCTGTAATTGGACGGCGGAAGTTTGCTACAGTCCGCCCCCAGGTGAGTTTTTATTACAGCTGCCAGGACTATAATACCTAGACAATGGAGGTAGAATCTTCCTCCCTCCATTAAAGAATGGGTCACTGAAATTAATCAACTGCAACACAAAGAGGAAGTGATGGCTTGGTTGCATAACATGTTTGAGCAATATACCTCCATGTGGAGCATCTGGATTTTAGAACATTCTCCTATAAAGCTGCCTGATATCTAGCGGATATAATTAGTG
>NW_017308231.1:224130-226348 GCF_000935625.1 Nanorana parkeri | reverse complement strand
CTCTTCAATTTTTTATTGTGGTACATTGAACAGCTAATGTATCCATTCCACTGCACATTGAACAACTAATGTATCCATTCCACTGCACATTTTCACTCCTCAAATGTTGTCCAAGTAGTTGCCCCTTTCTGACTCACCATCCAGGGAGTTGAACAGATTTTGAGTAGCGTGGATAATATACCCCTGAGACTGAACAAGCTAGGCTCACTGTTGTACTTCCTTTGCCTTTGTACGTTGATCTTACTTTTAAAATGCCAAATAAATATTTATTGTGATTTTTATTTTTTTTGATGTTGATAGGATGGAATATGAAAAAGTTAATAAACAATGTCAGGTCTCAGTTTTAAAAGGAAAAATATAATATACTTGTTCATGCAGTTTAGAAAGCATACTAGTCAAATTTACCCTAGTATGATTGTGCCATGTAATTTAGTTTTAAAGCATAAAGTTATTTATTTTTTTAAATGCTGATAGGTAGGGTTTCTCTCTGTATTGCTCCTCCCTGCCTGTCTGCAGTTGAGTTCATGTGCATGCATGCATATGCAGCTCAGTTCACAATTTCGGTAAGGTCCTGTGCCGAGGTGAAGTAACTCCCGAGTGTATGAGCAGGAGTTACATCATCCTGGCCTACCCAATCAAGAGAGTAAGAATTCCCAACCCAAAAGAATACTGGGAAAAGATGGAAGCACTGGTGACAGTGGAGAGAGCAGACATGGCAGTGATGGAGGGGATTGCCTGCACGTTAAGCAAAACAATTTGCTGTTGCCTGCAAGTTAAGTATGCCATAATCTGCTAATATGCTGTGCATACTAGCACATTATGTCAAACACCTCCTGGGGGCCCAAAATTAAAATTTTGGGCTGTTGGTTTACTTTCACTTTAAGCTTGTTTGGGAATCTAAGAATCCTTAAAGCCACTCTGTTCACCTGGAAAAAACATTGAAATAATACTTTTAACATTAATCTGTCCTGCTGTCCATACTACTGATTGTCGCTGTTTTGAACAGCTGCTGTTTCTATCCAACACATTTATGTGAGTGTCAGATGCGTAGGCCTGGTGCTGTGCACTGCAGTTCTATCTGCTCTTCCTGTACATTACAATGGAATATAATAGTGATGTAGGTGTCTGTGGATGAACTACAGCATGCAGCAAGGGGACCAAGCATGTGTCACAACTGAATGCTGAAGATATCTTAGCAATCATAGCTCTTCAAGATGGGGAAGATCAGCAGTACTGGTGCTGGAACCCATAAATATAAAAACATTTCATATAACAAGGAGGTCTTTTTTCATTTTGTATGATCTGCCCATATTTGTATGGGGTTTAGTTTATGCAATTTCCTCCTGCAATCCAAAGACTTGATGGTAGGTTAATTGAAAAATTGACAATAATATTTTGCAGCTTATGCTCTCTAGTGAGTTTAGGGATACCAGGGGACAGTCAGTTATACATTCATAAATCTATATACTTGAAAATACAAAACACACATTTGCAATGTAAAATTGTGTCTTTTCTCTTACATTTACTATAATGTGTCTTTTGTGTGTATTACAGCTTTAAGCCAAACTGATAAACAACAGTTAAAAAGGGCAAATAAATTGCTGGAAGTTTACTGGAATTCCAATATGTGTTGCCAAGTGTGACTGTACATTTTAAGCAATCATTTGCAGTGCTCCATCCAGCCATAGATTACATGTAACCTGTTCAATGCTGAGAGGTGAGACAACACTTAGCAGCAGAATATCACAGTTGACCCTTTTACTGCTGAAAGGATTTGACTGTTGGCCCTGTACACTTGACCTCTGTTGTGACATCTCTTTCTGCTCTCTTATTGGAAATTGTGAAATGGCCACAGAGATGTAAAGAATTGCAAGCTATAGGACTAAAGATACTTCAGAGAATTGATACTTTAACATCAATATAATTAGAACTTCACATTGCTGCTACCTTCTAACAGACTTAGATATATATTTTATGTGCAGAACATACAATATTAAATTAATTTAAAGACAATATTACCTTACATATATTCTTAAATGTATATGTATGATGTGATTAATTCAGAAATATCAAGATTTGCCCTGCAAGTTTTAAACTGTCCTTTTTTAAAAAAAAAAATACATGCAGCCTAGATACAATCAACTGCCTAAATATAGTAGAACTATGTACCTGCCCTAAACCTATTGAGCATCCCACTATCTTCTGATCTTCTGTGGAA
>NW_017308231.1:165413-224091 GCF_000935625.1 Nanorana parkeri | reverse complement strand
ATATATATATATATATACATATGTGTGTCATCATGAAAAAATACATATGTGTGTGTGTGTGTGTGTGTATTTGTTCATGATAACCCCATTAAAGTCATTAGAAGGCAAATCTTGAAAATCAATTCTTTAAATTACATGTTATATAGATAGATTTAAGCTATATGCTTAAGCTATATAAAGCATTACAATTTTCAGGGTCAGCATCAGTAACATTGTACCTTGACATCATATAATTGATAGTGTAATAAATGTCTAAAGTTATACATTATTCCTTGGCTTACATAAAGTAGCAGCATCTCTATCTTATTCATTTTAACTTGAAAAAAAATATTTTAGGTAGGTTTAGGGGTTTTGTAAGTAGGTTTAGGTTTTTCTGCAACACAGTCTTTTGTCTAGTAGTGTTAGTCAGAAGTGAGTGGTTAAAGTAGTGGATAGAACAAATCTAACAGCTATTGTAAGGTTAACACTTGGAAATAAAATATAATTTTTTTTATAGAAATTGCCAAACAGTGGCAAAACGTGTTCCATAGCATAGCTCACAAACATTTTTTAGTGCAGTACCACACTGTACTGTATTCAAAGTTTAATAAAATACCAACACAGAGTGCACAAAAATACTTCAAATGCACAACCCCACATTCCAGAAACAAAAAGTTGTTCTGAAGAAATAAAAATTATAGAGCCATATTTCAGAGACAATAGTCAGACATATAGCATGATGGCTGGAGAAAATGTAAGCAGCTTGATTGAGCCAAAGTGTTAAAAGGGAGAGACAAGGCAGGTTTTTAAAAAAACTCAAATAAAAACTACATTGGATTATGTCACAAGAGGCATAAATATTGCAGTAATACATTGCGCATCTTGTAAGTCTTTCTTTGTAGGCCACAGTGATGGCAGGATATGTTAATTGATGGCAGGCCAGCAGCAGTGGCAGCAGATGGTAATGGTGGCAGGCCAACAGTGGTGTTAGTATGTTGACTATAACTACAATAGGGAATTAAATAATTTTATTAGCAGCTACACTGCAATATTTTTATTATTTATTATTATGCAGTACACTGGACTGCAGTGCAGGATCTACATTTCTGAACGATGTGATTGAAGTTGGATTTACATTGGGAAAATCTGCCTTTTTTTTGTCTGTGCTTGTATTTACTATTTGATTTTAAATGTTTTATAATGTTGAGAAGCAATTTGCTCTACTTACTTCTTCACATGGGGGGTGGATACATGAGGACCATTTATTATAAAGGGGGCTTCCAGATAACAATAAGTTCACCCACGGCCCCCCACATCACTTTGTTCTGTGCCTTAGAAGGGGGGGGGGGTTTACTGCCCTCCTTTGCAAGTTGCCCTCCCAATCTTAAGTTAGTTCCAATGCTGATTTTTTCTAAAATTGTTTGCAAAAAAATGTATACTGTAATTTAGCAGCAGTAGCTGCTACCATTTCCCCAACGCTAGCATTACTGGCGGGGTGACATCATTGCATGGTGGGAGTGTGATGGGTCAACATTGTTGGATGGCGGGTCATCGTGGCAGCATGAAAACATGGTTGAGCAGCAGAGCAACATCATCATGTGTGTGGGTCATAGTGATTGACCAGAATGTACATTGCTGGGTGATGTGATTGACATTGTATTTAATAAGGGACATTTTCATGGTGATGGTGTTTTTATTTACTTTTTTTTTTTACATGTTTTTGTGAATAAGGCATACTATGACCCCTGTGCTCATTCACTGGGTGGAGGATATCTGGGGGAGGCCAACTTCTTCTGAGGTAGGTTTCCAGATTCTGATAAGTCCCCCCAACACACCTTTGCATCTCTTTTTGGGGACAGGATGTGGGGATGAGACCTTTGTCCCCATCAACCCATCCCTAGAATGCCCATGTTGATTTCATACTCCAGCTATGCAGACTTCTTGATGTCCTGTGCTCACACAAAGCACTTATAATGCTGTATTATCATATGGCCACCTTAAAGCTTTTGTCACTCTAGAATCTTGCCACAACAACTGTAGAGACAGCTGCCCTGCTTTTATGGAGTTTTTCATTTGCTGGCTAACCAGTGAAGCAGTGCTCTGTTGCTGCTTTTTCCCTGGCAAGAAAGATAATGCAGCAGGTTTGCAAGTGGAGAAGAGATGCTGTATGAGCAAGTAAGTGTGCTCTGTGAGTATGCACTAATTGTGTTAGTACAGTACTGATTATGTTGCTGTGGAACTGTTCCTGACTGTGTCAGTTCGGTACTGATTACGTTACTGCAGGCATGTTCATGATTGTGTCAGTATGGTGCATATTTTGTCTCTGTGGCCAAGCCACATTTTAGCAGACACATATTGAGTAAATCATTGGTGGACCTAGTGGTTCTTTTGAAAAACATATGCCAGGGAAGAGCAATAGGTTGCAGGTAATGGTTAATGTTTTTATGTAGTGTTGAAGCAACTCTCTAAGGATCATTCGTTCAGAGAACAAAGTTATTTATTGCTTGCTTCCTGACTTGTAAGGTTCACCTTCAATTTCCAGTGGTAATGTCATACCCACTCAAAACTCTTCTAAAAGCTGCACTGCCTCTACAGGTTTAAACTGTAGCTGTATATGTCTGTGCCCACCTCCACCACCCGAGTGTGCTTCCCCCATTTGGGAATGAGTTAATGTTGGAACTGGTACAAAAATGTTAGACCATGCATGCAATATAAGAGGCATTTACTAATTGTAAAACCAGCTATAGGCAATGCTTGTGTACAATGATACAGAGTATGTTAGCATTGCATAAAGTAGTTATGAGGACAACCATGGCATGTGCATTAAGTATAGTTTCACATCAATGTTTTCCACTGTACCTGTTTATGTAGACCATATTCATTAACTACAAGGTCACAGAACAAAGCTTGCATTTCTGACACTGGCTCCTGAAACATGCTGCATTGTATACTTTGAAAATGTATATTCCTTATTTTAGTATAGTAAACAGCCCTGGATCTGCTTTTCACATGAAAGCTTTGCATTAAATTAAAAATAAATTGCATATAAAGCATTCCACATTGATACAGCTTTCTTATAAATGTTAAACAACATTAATTGTTACAGTGGCTTATGGAGACGTCAGCAGCATTCCATTTGTAGAAATGCTGTAATTCATTTGACCTCCTGTCTATTGTATCATGACCTTGATTTGCTTTCTTCCTTTCCTTTTTGAAAAACGCTAAAATAAATAAATAGTAGAATAGATTTTAGATGACACAAAAGAAATGAATTTTTATTAAGGGAAAATACAGACAATGCAGACATTGTTTGAGTGATGATAGCCTTCAGTGTTAAGTGTGTTAACATGAAATGTAACGATTACAGTAGATTACATGTAAGCCGGCAAAAAATTTTTTCATTTCGGGGTTTTATTTTTTTGAGGATTCAGGTCCGAAAGTCAATTCATTTTGCTATTAGGATTCAGATCTTTCAGAATTTTTGTTTTCATTTCGGATGAGTTAAATAAAAATTATGAATTTATGTTGCAGAAAAGTAACATTAAAGGGGTTATTCACAAAAGGGTGAAGGGTTTGGAGAAGGCAGGAGAAGTGAACGATCTAGGACAACATAGCTGAACTAGAAAGTGAGCTGAATTTTTCCAAATCAGCTATTTTGTCCTAGATTTTTCACTTTCCAAACACTTATACTTTTGACAGTCCACATGAACATAAAGCATTCATTCTTATTTTAAACAGTGTGGGGTCCCCCCAATTTATACCAGACCCTTTAGGGTAGGGTCCCCAAAATCCTTTGCCAGACCCTTGATCCAAGCAGCAACCTGGCATGCTCGCCCCTCTCCTACACCATACCAGGCAACATGCCCTCAACATGTGGAGGATGCTTTGGCAGGGGTGGACCTCCTGGCAAAGCACCTTGTCCCCATCTTGATGAGGACAAGGGCCCCCCTGGCCTGGTGGTTGTGGGGGTCTGTGGGAATGGGGGATTATCTGAATCTGGTACCACAATCTCATAAATATCCCACCCCCTTGTAAATGGGTAAAAGGTAGTTGTTGTTGTTAACAGTCAAGTAGTAAATAAACACACCACTCTGTCAACAAAAGTCCTTTCTTTGAAAAAAAAACATGACACAGTTGTTTACAAAAACATTTCCATCAATTTAATCCCAAGGTCAATCACGTCATCCAGTGATGTATATCCACGATGAGTATTGGTTTCCCAAAGCTACAGTGCTTTAAAAATATTTTAACTGAATGCTAGTACTTTATTTTTGTAATGCACCAAAACTATTATTTTGTGGTAACAATAGTTAATTATTTAAATAATAAAAACAAATAAAGAAAAATATGTTTAGGTTTTTGCATCCACAGTAGAGAATTTTCCTCTATCACAGACAGGGGTCCATATCCATGGAGAGCTGATTATTCCAGGTGAATGTAGAAGTGTACCTGAAGGTGGAGGGGCTGTAGAGAGTACTGATAGTGGACTATAGCAGGCCAGACAATTGTGGGGCACACTGAAGGGGTTGTGAAGGCACAGAGGTGCATGGGGCACACTGGAGTCACATGGGTCTCACAGAGATGCCAGGGAACACTTAAGACATTGGAGTCACTGGGGACACAGGAGCACACAGGGGTCACAGGAGCACAGTTAAATCAAAGAATTCACTGAGACAGAGGAGTCACTGGAGACACAGGAGCACACAGAGATTAACTGGAGATAAGCAGTGAGGGCTGCAATTGAGGACTACTGCAGGAGGCTCAGCCTATGCATTGTAATGGGTTTCTTGTCCCTCCAAGCAAGGACTAATCAGGAAAGCTGTCTCTTGAATGGTCAGAGTGCCAGCACTCTGGGGGAACCCAAAATGTGGTGGCAGCTGAGTGTTGAAGAGAAGACTTACAGGGTTATGCACTGAAGGGTGAAGTGTTTGGAGAAGGCAGGAGAAGTCAAAGGTCTAGGCCGAAATAGCTAATTTGGAAAAATTCTCCAATTCAGCTCACTTTCCAGTTCAGCTGTGTTGTCCTAGATTGTTCACTTCTCTTGTCTTCTCCAAACTCTTCACCCTTTTGTGAATAACTTTGTTACTGTTGGATCCCTGGAGAGGTGAGTGTAACATAACATCACTTCTACAGGGCCTCCCCACCCATAGAGGTTCTGGTTTCAGCAGAAAGTGGAGATTATTTTTTTACCAGGTTGGGAGTCAAAACATCAGACCCAGGATCTTTCGGAAGGGATGAAGTATTTTCAGTCAATTGGGTACTGACGTTTTCCACCAAAAATGTTGGCATCTGGAATTTGATAAACTTCATGTTCTTTGGATGGAAGGGCAGGAAGAGTAGGTAGAGATGAAGGATGGGAAATCCTATTCAGAACTAGAGCAGAGGGGCAACAAGACTCTAGGGACTAGTCCAGCAGCCAGCCAGGTCTGAGATTCGGGTGAGTATATCTTTGCTATTTTAGCTACCTAGACAAAACAAGCACTTTACCCTTGCAGTGCATGGGTAACCCCACTGCAAGGGTTAAGCTTTCATATGTCTGGAATTCCTCTTTAACAAATCCACATAATTTGCACACTTCACGCTGTTTGAAAGACTTTGTATAGAGGGACCAAGAGGTCTCCACCATATAAAAAGTATTATACTGTGCATCCCACACAAAAACATGTAAAAACCAATATATGCAATGCTGGGAAAGTTCTTTGGGTCATCGACTTGCCCCACTGTTAAAAATTAGCAACACTCATCTTTGCTGCTGTGCACAGCCTTATGTTAGTCAGATAAAAGACTCCTCTTCCACCTTCCCTCAATGACTCGATGAATCAGGTTAAAGATGTATGGCTTATGGAGCTCCTCACAACCAGAATTTATTATAGACTTGGGCAATTCTACAAATCTGGGAGCAGTGACATAACTTTAGCCAATCTCTTGACCACAGCTGATTTGTGACCTGCATTTGCAGTATGTACCTCCTACACCTCTATCTCCTTATCCCCCATAAAACTGTACTACTACTTTTGTCTTATCTCACATTCCCTTAAACTTCTGGCTATAATAAACTTCAGTCTAAATTGATTACTCAAATTGTACACTTTGAAACAAAAAAAAACAGTTTACTTATTAATGTGTATCAATCTTTGCTAACTTAGAACCCATTATACCTTCAACTTTCCAACTGACTTTGACCAACTACAACAACATTTGGACCACATCATACCAAGATCTAGTCCATGTATTACTCAGGGACATCTCTTGAAGTCTCAAAGATATATTTTGCTTACTTTGTCTAAACAATCAATATCCTTGTATTTTTTTTTTATATAAAAAAAAACAGTTTAAAAAAGTGGAAAGCGTCAACTGCATCAGGGGGCCAGTGCCGGGGCTCGGTATTGTTTTGAGTGAGAGCTATAAGAAGAGCAACATAAATAGAGCAGTTATTTATGACTTGCCGGTAGTAATTGTGAAGTCTAAAAAATACTGTACAACTTTTAGACCACAGAGCAAGGGCCAGTTATAGATAGTGGCAATTTTCTCTGGGCCTATGGAAATACTATCTTTAGACTATTTAGCCTAGGAGTATCACATTGGGGTGTTTTAAAAGGCATTTTTTGGCCTTAGCATGAAGTCTGTTTTCACGGAGTCATTGCAATACAGTACAGACATGACCAGTGCCGTAACAGTAGCCATAACAGTTCACACAGCTGTTATCGGGCCTGGGGTAGAAGGAGGCCCCATTAGGCGTGTGCTGATTAGGAAAACTAAACTGTGAAGTTTCCAGTATAGATGTGCTGAAGTCAGATCTCAGGGTTGAAGAGTAAGTGTGTGCAAGAACATTATTCTATCATAATATAAAATATCACTATAGTTATAATTATTAGGGCTACTGTAACTGTTACCTCCAGAACTGCACCCCAGTAGTGTACTGACTATGTCCTTGATACATACTTCAATTTAAGATCAATGATACATATTGCCATAGTTGTCACAGCTGACACTGTCAGCCGCTTTGTTATGGGGCCCTAGGATTTGTAGTTATGCACCGGAAATTACATCTGTGTGTGAGCATGAATTAGTATGAATTTGATCAAATAACATGCATAGATATCAGAATGTTTTGTTATCCCTCCCGGAAGGCTGCAGAGGGTACTAACAGTGGAGTGTGACAGGCCAGACAATTGTGGGCTGCATAGAGACACGGGAGTATACAAGGGCACACTTGAGTCACGGGAATGCCAAGGGGAACACCTGTAGATATAGTGGTGCTCAGACATGCACTTGGAGTCACGGGGCACACAGGGGTGCACTGGAGACACAGGGGTGCACTGGAGACACAGGGGTGCACTGGAGACACAGGTGTGCCCAGTGGTCACAGGGGACACTGGTGAAACTGAAGGTACTGAAGATACAGGAGCGCAAAGGGTTCAGTGGAGACAAGAACTGAGGGAGGGGGCTCAGTTGACACATAGTGATGTATTGCTTGAAGTGTACAACAATGCAATGTGAACCACTGTGAGTTGTGCAACAGTGTTCAAAAGAAAAAAACAACTTTGGCAGCCGATTCAAAATGAATGTGTTGCCTTATCCTAACATACACTAATGCACTACTTAACCCATGTTAACATTCGTGCAGTAACACATGTCTTCATTGGATCTTGTATGTTTCTGATCTGTATATTTGACAATGGTTAGGTCAATTCCTCCAACATGTTGGTGTAGAGGATGGGTACATTCTATTTAATCTTACCGGGGTGAAATACCAATGAAGGATGATTTTATGAACGAATTTTATGGCAAATTAAATTCCTTTTGGAGTGCGGGAAATTTGCTCGTTCAAGCAGCGTCCATGCAGATCGAGCGCCGGCCACGCCCCCTCCAATGGTTAGGTTTTACAAACAAATACTTTAAATACAATTGATACTTTAACTAAACACTGCCAGAAACATTGTGAATATATAATAAATATATCATGTAAAATGTGATACGTATCCACTCATGGAATAAGGGCAATCAAATTGCACCATGTGCTCCCTATCTATTTGTGCTTTTATGATATTTACATTTAATTCAAACTCTATAAACATGCCATCACTTAACTAGGCTTGTGACATTTCAAAAATAAATGAAGAAATCTAGCTAGAACAAAACAATAACTATACTAAACATTTCTAACCTTTAAAAAACATTGTTTTATATATTTCTATAGTGAAGATAATAGGGAGACATAGGCATCTGAAGCAGGTGCTATGGATTCCTAGTGGTGCCTCTGGCTCTGCAAGAGAACAAAGATCATTGGCTAGGGAGTCAATGAAGGTAAGTAGTATAAATATATATTTAAGCAAATGACTACTTTAAAATATATTTTTTTGCTTGATTTCTGGCCCTTCCCTCGCGTAAAACTGCCAAAACTCTACTTAACCTCTCCATGCTCCAGCAATGTCTTCATCTTCCTCTTCAGTGCAGTATTGCCTGTCTTCTCTGGGCATAATGATAGTGTCATTCTGCCCATTTTCTGTGAGTCCACCCCTTGAGGGTGCATCATATAGCAGTCTGGGTTCACAGTACAACAGGACTGAGTGGTAAGCCAAGGAGGAAAGTCTGCCCCTGCTGCCACTGAAAAAGTAGAGGGATGATCCATACCAGAATGGCTAGAAGACTACAGGATAAAAGGTATGCATAGGGAAGTATTAACAAAAAAAATAAAGATGTAGGGTCTTTGGGGAGGGGCTGCACTTATTGGTAGGTTAGCTGGAGTTCCACTGTAAATCTGATTTAAATATTAATACATTGAAAATGCACAGTCCAAGTATGCTAGTGTGAAGCAACATTGATCATAGATCAAGGATAGAAAGCTCCCCCACAGTAACACACTGCAATGAAGTAAGGAATCTATTACAAACTTTATGTTTACCAACATGACCTAGTATAATGGAGCACATGTCAGGGTTTAATAGGATAGTTTTGATCTTCCTTCTATTTTACTGGAATAGTGTTTGTTAGGCAAGCACTCCACTTTTTTGCTCTAACCAAAAAATGTACCTATAATAGACAATACTTTATTCACAGCCATGCTGAAATGGACCAACAAAGTGTAAAACAACAGAAATATGATATCTGTAAAAAAAATGGTTTTG
The DNA here is from genome assembly GCF_000935625.1 of Nanorana parkeri. NCBI lineage: Eukaryota > Metazoa > Chordata > Amphibia > Anura > Dicroglossidae > Nanorana > Nanorana parkeri. Next base: position 214,984 of record NW_017308231.1, on the reverse strand, counting down.
TTGTCTCTCCAGTGCTAGTGATGATTGGTGTAGAAAATGAGCATCAAAGATAACAGTGACTAATCCGTACCCTCAGCAGTCATCATTTTGACCAAGTGTCATGTCTATTCACATGTGACCAGTACTGGACAGAGCCTGGAACAGTATCTTCTTCAGGAAGGGTAAGTATTTAAGTCCATCTAAAACATACTATTTATCAGTGGTTGTGAGCCTGTTGACATAGATGTAAGGCAAATGGGAAATTTTACAGAGTTATTCACAAAAGGGAGAAGAGTTTGGAGAAGGCAGGAGAAGTGAACAATCTAGGACAACATAGCTGAACTGGAAAGTGAGCTGAATTGGAGAATGTTTCGAAATCAGCTATTTTGGCCTAGATTGTTCACTTCTCCTGCCTCCTCCAAATGCTTCACCCTTTTGTGAATAACCTTGTTAATGTTTTTGGGTCAATTACATACTATTTATGAAAAATCTTTTTTTTACAAATAATCATTTCATACAGGGTAATAACAGCTGATGCCCAGTGCTAAGAATCAATATATACAATAAAATACTATAAATAATAACTGATAAATGGTTTTCAGCATAAATCAATAAATAGGTGATCTTCAAATACCAATCAATATATAGTGGCTAATAGAACAACCGTTGATGCTAAGTCCTAAAAATATTTCAGTTCAAACGTGCAAAACATTGATTATTGCAAAACATATTGATATTGATGCGCTGGGCATCAGGTGTTATTGGTATAAAAGAGACATTTTTACTCTTAGCACAGCATCTTTTTGTATGAAATGGGGGCTACTAGCAGCTAGGAGTGCAGCTCTCTATTGTGCATATACCATGTAAAACAGTGTGCCCTTTTTTATAGGATTCACAAAGCACTATTTTATATACAGATAAAGCAAAGCAGCAGCTGTTGACTTTCTGATTGTGTCTTTTTCCGTGTGTGTGTGTAAATTTTAACTTACACTATTAAGCCCGGTAAACAACAGACTTTTATTTTCCATCTAAGCAGATAAGGGTAGCTTAATGCCCTTAAATAAGTCAATTCAAAATCCTTAATAATTACCTATAATTACCTATAATTAACTATTTAACCATTCAAAAGTCATTCTGGTTTAATAGATTAATTTTCGTGATCAGCATGGCCATACACAGACAAATCTAAGGGTGACTATAATTTCTTCCTATTGTCATAATAATTAGAGTTCGTTTGATGTTTGTTCTCCTTGTGAAGCCCTAATTGGCTAAAGGCTTTCACCTGACCACAGGTCAGGTGCAAGACTTTGCCCACTCAGGGCTCAGTACTGTGTAAGAGCCATGATTGGGCAAAGTCATGATGACTTTGCCCAGTCATGGCTCACCTGTCAGATGACGTGAAACTGTACACAGTTGGGCGGAGCTAGCTGTCACCTCTAGCTCCGCCCAAGTGTTTATGTTTTGCCGGCATCTGTCAAAATGCCGTTATGTGGCGGGTGTTCGTTGCGAGTGGACGGGACGGCAGTCATTTTTTAAAATTATTTCTATTTATTTTGTATTTTTTTATTTTGTCAAGTCGTCATGGACAACTCTGGACATCGTGATTGACCCTGGATTACGTCGGTGGATCAATTTTGTGGGGGGTTTTTTAACAATAAAAGACTTGTCAAAATCCTTTGTTGTGTTTTTTATTCAATTAAAGGATTTTTTTCCAAAAGTCTGTTATTTTTTATTTCAATTTTTTAAACTTTAGTGAAGGGGTAGGGGTACAAATACCCCGTACTCATTCACAAGGGGGGGCGCATCTGGGTGCGCCCCCCCAATTTTTGGGGGTGGGGTTCCTCCTTAAAATGTATATTTTCTTTTCCTGTCAGTGATAGAACTCTTTGATGAAACGGAATCTATTGTATTTTGGCCAATGTATGGTAACCATTGAATAACAGCTCAAAACCATTTAGCTGAAATCCTGGAGCAGGTAAAACGTTTAAGTATGAAGGACAATATCTGCATCATGCAAATTATTTTCCACCTTGAATGAAGAGTTTCTAGGGAAGAAGTAGGTAAGTAAGAGGAATTGATGTTTATTTTTCTTGCCCCTATGCTTAACCAACGTTGTAAATCACTGTCTAGCAAGAATAGATGTCGGATTCAGACACTAGAGATGCATTATATCAGGTGAGTGGAACAAAGGACTAAATGAGTCAGAATCAGGAGCCAGAACATCCGGCAGAATCTGAATGCAGACCCCCATACAAGAATTAACATAAATGCACAGATCCAATTGGAGGACAGAAGGTATACCACTTAGACTAAATTGTAAGGCAAGGCCTGGGAAATCCTAAACAGGAGAGAAGTTATGACTGAAATGAAAGCTGAACAGTAAGGAAGCATTAGCCAAGCTGTTAGGATCCAGAGCACCTCCAGGTAGCGCTGGAGCTAGGTCCTGCAGATCCTGTGCTCACCTGCTGGTGTCTGCAGGCAGCCAAAGAACTGTCAGGTACCAGACCACCACTCGGTGGTGCTGGAACCTGTGACTCTAGTGCTCACCTGCTGGTGACTCCCAGCTGCCAGCGATTATCCACCACCTGGTGCTTCCTGGGAGGGTATTTAAACCCTCCCTGCAGTCATGACTGTGGCTCAGTATCCTGATGCCAGAGTCCTGATGCCAGAGTCCTGTTGCCATTACCTGCTTCCAGTCCTGAGTCCTGTTACCTGCTTGTAGTCCTGAGTCCTGTTACCTGCTTGTAATCCTGAGTCCTGTTGCCATTACCTGCTTCCAGTCCTGAGTCCTGTTACCTGCTACCAGTCCTGAGTCCTGTTACCTGCTACCAGTCCTGAGTCCTGTTACCTGCTTGTAGTCCTGAGTCTTGTTACCTGCTTGTAGTCTTGAGTCCTGTTACCTGCTTGTAATCCTGAGTCATGTTACCTGCTACCAGTCCTGAGTCCTGTTACCTACCTGTACCCCGACACTTTGTCCTTTGGCTCCCCTGGTCTTGCCCGCCTCCCTAGGTTTACCTTGCTTGCATCCCCAGGGTATGTATTAAGCTATTTGCTCCTATTATCCTTTGTATGTGTTTGTGATTATATTTAGTTGGTGTCACCTTACTTATTCATGCTTGTTTGTAGGTAGTTTGTGGTTGTTGTGTTGGGTTTTGCTGTTTACAATAAAGTGTATACAACTCATCGACCTTGTCTAGTGTGGTCATAAGTGTTTGGTCTTCCAGTGTGGGTACCTGCATGTGGTGTGAGGACATCCATGCACGGTACCATGACACAAGCAGAGTCTTGACTGGAGATGATGATGATGTTGTTTGGGAACCAAGTATAAACCCCTCAACGCCACAAGGTAAAACAGGACAGAAGTACATTTTACTCCGTAAGGGTTATTGCAATGCGTGATAACATGTATAAACATATACATAAAATCTTTTGTCTAAAGTTTGGCTGGCTGATTTATAATCCATGTTCTCAGTCTTGTTTTTCAGAACCTGAAATATACAGTACAAACATGTATAAAACCAGTCTGAGAAAAGCACCTAAACAGATGTTATGAAACCCTGGCAAATTTTGATAAATCCGCTCTGCCATTTAGTGACAGTGCAGGTGAAACATTTCACTTTTAAACTTTTTTTTTTCCATTAGTTTTTCTGACAGGACTATACTCGTTCATCCTTAATGAGATTCTAGTGTAAAAACTTCAGGACTAAATAAAAGAAACAAATCAAAAGAGCTGGATGATTGCCATTTAATGTGAAAGAATGAAGGTGCAAACAATCATTGTATGACATCTAGCTGTGCTAGTCAGTGCAGAATGACAGCTAGAACAATTCAAAGTTGCTGATCTAAGGATGGAAGAGCATCTGAAATGTTTGAAGCATGAAGAAGACAAAGATATGAGGCAACCTGCAGATAAGCCCCTGTTTAGATTTTTACATTGAAACCTTTATTGTGAGTAGGCTTCAACAGGTCTATGGGCTTTTCCCAGTTTTCTTCTTTTATATTACTGTACACGGCCAGAGCTCAGAATATACATTTTATTTTTTACTGTAAAGGCATCAAATTCAATCATTACCAATGCTAAAATATTTAACATCGCCGAAACAACACTGAAAATTTGAATTTGCTTTATTTACAACCAATAACATGTTTAAAGTGATTCCTTTAAAAAAAGTTTTTTTTTTTTTTTATTTTCATGGATTTTTTCATAGCACGGCTATTAGTGCCAAAGGGGCTGATTTATAACATGCAGTATATATACTCAAAGCAAATGTAAAAAAAAAGTGTTTTACATTAAAAACATCTTTCTTATACATGTTGTCTATATCTGTTCAGGTTGAAGTATTTTTCAAATGTTACATTTTTACAGGTGTGCATTAATGTAAAAAAAAGTACCTTCCCCACCTGTCTCTTTATTGTCACTGACACATTAAGAGGCCCCAAATTCTTTATGGAACAAAATAAACAAATATTTTTTTAAAAACGAATGTACAGGTGAAACTCGAATAATTAGAATATCATGCAAAAGTAATTGCAGTAAGTGCCGCAAAAGGGGCCCAAACCAAGTACTGAGTACATATGCATGCTTGTACTTTTCAGAGGTCCGATATTGTTCTATGTACAATCCTTGTTTTATTGATTGCATGTAATAATCTACTTTTTTGAGGTTGTGGATTTGGGGTTCTTGGGGTTTTCATGAGCTGTAAGCCATAATCATCACGATTATGACAAATTACAGCTTGAATTATCTTGCTTAGCATGTAATGAGTCTATCTCATATATTAGTTTCACCATTTAAGTTGCATTAGTGAAATAAATGAACTTTGCACGATATTCTAATTATTCGAGTTTCACCTGTATAGTTCTTACATAAATACATAAAAAATACATGTTTAAGAGAGAACACCGTTGAGTTAGTATTGTGGAAAACTACCAATATCTTATATCTCATAGAAACAGCAGTAGTAGGATTTCTTATCATAGTTTGTGTATCATCCTCTCCTACTTCACCTCTAAGAAGATTGTGTTGAAGGTGTTACTCTGCTGCGTGCCCTCATTGTTTACTTTAGTAAAGCTTCCCTTTATTAAACATCATACATTTAAAAGTAGAGGTGCACCGAAATAGAAATGTTAAAACCGGAACGAAACCGAAATAAAAAAAATGTCAGGCCAAAACCGAAACCGATACAGAAAATGTTTTTTAGTTTTTCAATATTAGGGGTCTAAACAGACCCCTGATATTTCCCTTTTAAAATAGATAAAAGAGATTGAGAACACAAAGGGGTCTATTCACAAAAGGGTGAAGAGTTTGGTGAAGGCAGGAGAAGTGAAGAATCTAAAATTTAAGAATTCCAAAGAAAGCATGTGTATATTCATATCATCAACTGAAGCAATGAATATTATGTTCATAAATGAGATGGACAAAATTAAATCAATTAAGAGAAATCCATTGTCTAGTTTCAGCTGAAACACAAGCTATGAACAAGTAGATCTTGCTATTTTGCGTGTGACTGTGTTGAATCCATTTGGGGTCTTTTCTTTGATCATGCACTTCTGAATTCAGCTAATTTTGTGCCTGAAATTCTAACTACTAATTGTGTGAACATAGTTTGTTTGATGAAATCTGATCATATATAAAAATCCTGATTGTTTTTCTAACAAAGGTTTCCTGAGATCTTGTGTAATTTCATTTTGGATAAATAATATTTATGGTGACTTTTATTTCATATTATGGGCAAATCATCTAGAGAGAGAGAGTGATACAATCATTTAGCTTTGTAATGGCTGCAGCAATCAGGAATTGGGGATATTTCTGCAATAAAGTCTAAGAAAGATATAAGAACCCAGAATGTGATCCAGCATGCATGCAAGAAGAACATTGCAAAATGTAAATATCCGTTTTGGTTGTTTATTGACTATAAATACCAGATATTTAGTAAACTAAATCTTTCTAACATTTTGAGATACACACTTAAATGTAAAGATACTCTTCTTTCCAATAATTGTTAGTTTTTAACCTTGTTCTAGTGCATAGTTAACAAATATGCAGTGTATGCATGTGGAGGCAGCCTTACTTTCCTATTATAGGAACTGTCAAAAGGAAAAACACATACAGCTCAAAGCTATAGTGTAGCACTCAGTTTTATTCCACAGTACATAAAATATACACATAATCTTGCTGTTTTTATGGATTATAGCTCAACTAAGTGCATCCTAGCCAGGCTGTGGCCAGCAGCTAGGGATTGGTATCAGCTGCTATGTTTTTTTATATGAACTTCCACTGCTGAGTTTTTGAGTTTCTAGTTTCCGAACTGTCATGATAATCCTATGGTCTCCTAAGTCAGAGATCTTGACCTGTATTTTTTTTTCCAGTTTGGTGTTTCTTTTATTATTAGTCTATTCACTAAGCAGCCGAGTGAACATCCGACCCCAAGTGAAGTGAGCCGAACACTGTTCGGCTATTCACTTCAGGCTTGTACGGCTGATTTCAGCCGTATATCGGCTGAAATCAGCCGTACATCGTCTTGCTTCGAATGGCTTCGGGTCGGCCGAACATGCTTGTTTGAAGCAAGCCGACCCAAGGAGTTCGACTCAGCCGATCCAACATGTGGATCGGCTGAGCCGAACCTCCGGAAGGCTACTCGCTGCTGTTTGGCCTATTCTCATAGATGCTGAACAGCAGTGAGTGAATACCTGCGGCATTCGGCTCGGCAATCCTGCTCGATACCTCTGTGGTATCGAGCAGAATAGAAAAATAGTTTAAAAAGTAGAAAAAAAATTGAAAACGATTGGGCGGAGCGAGTTAAAACACAAACTCTCCCGGAAAGTTTTAATTTGCTTGATCGAGTAGAGTACACCTTTTCCTGCTCTGTTGTCTTTTTTTTTTTTCTTCTGATATCGGAGCCGTTGGCTGCCATCAGAACACAAAAAAATAGGCATAGGAATGCATAGCTACATTCCTATTGGCTATGTCAATTTGCAATAGCCAATAGCAAACTAGCTATTACATTGTAGTTTTGCGGTTTCATTGGTGAGGAAGGGGCGTATTTTGGAGATGTTACGAAGGTGAAGGCGGCAAGATTTGGATAGTGATTGGACGTGGGGAAGAAAGGTGAGGTCCGAGTCAAGGATGACACCTAGGACCTTGGCATGAGGGGAGGGCTGGATAGTTGTGTTATCAATCTCAACCGAAATGTTGGGGGAAGGTGCACGGGCGGGAGGAAATATCAAGAGCTCAGTTTTTGAAAGGTTGAGTTTTAAGAAATGTTGTGACATCCAGACGGATATGTCAGTTAGTAGATTAGTGACACGCAAGGACACTGAGGGGGTGAGTTGAGGAGAGGAAAGATATTTTTGAGTGTCATTTGCATATAGATGGTATTGGAAGCCATGTGAGGTTATTAACTGACCAAGGGAGGAGGTATAGATGGAGAAGAGAAGGGGTCCAAGGGCAGAGCCTTGGGGGACCCCTACAGAAAGAGGAAGAGGAGGGGAAGAGTTAGAGTTGTAGGTGACACTAAAGGAGCGCATAGATAGGTAGGAGGAGAACCATGAGAGAGGAGCAGAGTCTTGTAGGCCAAGCGAGTGGAGTTTTTTGAGGAGCAGTGGGTGGTCAACAGTGTCAAAAGCAGCAGAGAGGTCTAATAGCTTTTTTGGGTATTGGGGTGACTAGTGCATGTTTCAGAGGGGTAGGAAAGATTCCAGTATGCTTGAGTACAAAACAACTCACTTTATGGAAATTTAAAATACATTTTTATAACATGTTCAATAATGAAAATACTTTTGTTATAAAATCTTATCCGCCTGCAACCGATATATCCATATTTGACAGGTGTTGGAGAGTTAAACCACCTGACAGTTTCTTATATATTTTGAGGACACTATTCATGGTTAGGGTTGAGCAAAATTAAATGTAAAAAAATACAGTTTAAGGGTGAAAGCGTCTTTTAATGCGGCTTAAAAGGCAACATTGAAACTAGTGATGCACCGATACTGGTTTTTCAGTATCGAGTAAGAGTACCGATATTCATAAGTCGGTACTCACCAATACCGAGCACAGATACCAGTAGTCCAGCTAGCATGGAGCCAGCTTCCTGGGTAATCAGGTAGCTGGGCAGCATGTCATTACCCGCCATCCGGCTTCTTAATTGCCAGGGAAGCCGACTCCATGCTGTTTGGCTGGCTCAATGCAGATTGGCTTCCTGGCTAATTGGGAAACCGGGCGGCAGGTAACGACCCATCTCCCTGCTTCCCGATTGGCCAAGAAGCTGATTGGCCAGGATGCCGGCTTCCCAGCCAATCAGCAACAATCCGGGCAAAGAGCATTTAGTCGGCTTCCCGGCCAACCAGGAAGCCGGGTGATGGGTAATGACCCACCTGCCGGCTTCCTGGTTGACCGGGAAGCCGGCTCCATGCTGATTGGCTGGGAAGCCAGCTTCCCGGCCAATCAGCATCAAGCCGGCCAAACAGCATGGAGATGGCTTCCTGGCCAATCAGGAAACCGGGCGGCGAGTCATTACCCACCACCCGGTTTTATGATTGGCCAGGAAGCTGGCGTCATGTTCCCTCGCGTCACTGCCAGTCAGAGGAAATCTCCTTCTGACCAGAAGTTATAGTATAGGGGAAGGTATCAGAGCATTTGGGTGAGTATGAGTACTCGCCAAAATACTCGGTATCGGCACTGATACTGATCCTAGTATTGGTATTGGTGCATCTCTAATTGAAACTTTTAAATAACATGGGGTGTCTTAAAGCTACACATGAACTTACAGAACAGTGCTAATTAACCCTTAAAAACTGACATTTAAAAAAAGCGTAGGTTTCTCTTATAATTCATACCAAATTGTTATCCAGGCATGCAGCCTTAACCATAGTTGGCAAATGACACTACCCTTGATCCATGGCTGGTTTGCTTACAAACAGCTGCTTGTTGAGAATCTGTCATTTGCTATGGGAGGAGTGGCCGGAATTACCATCATCATCATCATGTCGGTCCATCAACATCGTCTGGCAGTGGGTAATGCTAGAGTCACTAAATGACAAATCCATGGCCAGATGTTGTGTGTAAACAAGAAGGGGTCTTGTATTTTCACTGGGGAAATTTTTAATTAATTTATATTGTGGAGAATGTAACAGTTGTTGGAACATACGAAGATGGGTGAGAACACCCATTTCTCCTAGACAAAAACAGAGCTGGAAATTGCAGCAGATAGATCTTTGACATTCTGTTCATTCACCAATAATAAAACCAGTTTCTATCAGTGTTCACCCTTCAGAAGTTACAGGTTGGCTAGCTGCAACACAGGTGGATGATTGAAATGCTAATATATTTGAGTTTTCATCATATAAATTAAGTGACATTTAAAATGTGAATGCAAACAATATGCTTTCCCTGAAATCAAACTGCATTATCAGCATTATAAGCCATTCTAGTTACCACTGGAAACAATAATCTGTAATTGTTGCTTTCAGTCCTAATTTGGTATGTCCCTGTTTTTTCATCTCAATCTAATCTAAACCTATTTGAGGAAATAAAATGATATTTACCTCATCCTCTGTTACAAGCTTTCAAGATTACTGGCTTCAGGAAAAATCAATACAAAATAGCATCTTATCAGCAGGTTTGAGCTCAGAAAGAATGCAAACTTTTCTTTTTTTTTCTAACTCACTTCTTCCACAGAGTTAAAACACATCTTAAATCAGAAGAAAGGAACTTGAATAAAATGCAACTAGGTTGTGCTTGCTGCTTCAAATGTATTAGGATAAACAGATTTCCAACTTTGAAATATAATTTTTCTTGTAGGTTATTTTACAATTACATACTGTTTAAACTATTTTGGCTTATGTTAGTAGACTCATGTCACAATATTGAATCCAAAATACCAATGTTTTTGTGATTTTGGTGGCATGAAGTTGTCTATTTTAGTATATGGCCCATTGGGGAGCTTTCACTGCTACTTCCTGTCCTTTGAATGGAGATCTCTCCAATGTGAGGAAAACTATTTTTTAGCCAGTTGTCACTGCAACAAATGTCTCAGCTGAAAACATTTACGCTCTATTCCAGTTCCAGTCACAATTGAAACATTTGATTTACCCTCACTTTCAGTTTCAGTGACAATGGTAATCAGGATAGTTAGAGAGGTGGAATCTACACAGTGAGACACAGATCATAATAGGAATCTGGCTGTAGATGCACTTTAAGTTATAGCTGCTTTCCTTCACACTTTGCAAGAACTGCTCCTAATTGGAAGTCGTGGGTCATTGCACCTGTGCTATGTGAATAAGCAGGAATGTTGGTAATTTGTACATATGCTATGGCTAAGGATGAATGTTGGCTGAAATGTGTATGGCTCTAAATTGTGACTGGAAAAAAAAAAACTTTTATGAGAATTATTTTATGTGCTAAAATTAATTGATTAATTGTTACACACCTTTATCTGAGAATAGCATTGAAATTGGCCAGAGGAATGGCAGTTTCAATAAGCAAGAACAGCAGTAAATGCAGAGAGACAAAGCACAGACAGGTGTTTTTTTAATAAGAGTAAAGAGTGCCAGCCCGCAGATGATAAAGCTGTGTAAAATAAGGCCAGCAGCAGGCCACTTTTATTCAGGGAGAACAGGCCTGACTGGTCTACACCTAGGTAGTGCCAGCTGCTGGTAGCCCCGTTAAGCCACCAGGCAGAACATTTCACATGCCTGCAGCTCATTTACCCTCCTTGCTATTGTGCACTGTACAGAGAGGAGAGAGTGGAGGATACAGGAGGACTGATATTGCCTGCAACCACGGTGTTAGGGAACCAAAAAAAACAGGCAGAAACTTAAAGTGCAGGTTTTAAAAAATAAAAGGAGTTTATTGAAAACAATAATAAATATAAATATCAAAAACAATTGAGAAAGTCCAGGACGTCATCAGTACCAAGCCAGATGTCAGATGCCAAAGCTGGTAGTCAGCCAAACCAGGTCAGGGAACACTGAGTGCAGGATGAACAGAAACATTAGCTGGAGTCAGGAACCAGGAGATAAGTCAGCCAAAGCCAGGTCATCCATGGACAAAGGAATAATAGCAGGGGACTTGGTAGATCAGAACACAAGCAAAGACTGAATGGATGAGCTGATGGTTAAATAGTGAGCTAGTGTTTGCATCATCACTTTGAGACAGGAATTTGCCAGGAGTTTTGCCAGTTGCAGAATAATGATGGGTTTGGTCATAAGAGGACGCCAAAGAGAAACAACAGTGTCAGAAACACTGCACAAACCTCGCTGGAATCAACTGGAGAAGGAAGGGTAAGAAACCATAACACTATAATGGTGATTGACCATGACAGCCAAGGGACTATGTCTGTCCATAGCAATGGGGGCAGAAGAATTTTCAGCATAGCCTGGAGACTTAACCCAACTCACTGCTTAAATGGAATGAAAGAGCAGCCAGGACCCACAGTGTCATGAGTAACTGGAAGCCTGTGTACAAGGGGCTCAGAGCTGCTGCTTGATTTCCGTGATTTTTGAGTGCAGTACTCAGGACTGTTGCTTCCACCCAGTGTCTGCTTGGAGGGGAAGCGGAGAGAGGGGCGCATGCTGTGGTGAGCCTACGGATAGTGTGCTAAGGAACCCCAAAACACATGTTTCTGTGCTATGCTGTACCATTCTATTGTGTCTCTACTGCAAGGTTGCTGGCTGCTGTGACCTTGAGGGAGAACTCTACTGTGTCAGCTGTACTGGACTGCCATGCGTTGCTATCCCAAGAATACCCTGCTGCTGTGTGACTGAGAAACCCGCTTGTTGAAATAAGGTTTACAGTACAGTGAGTATTTGATGGCAGAGTAATAGAGGGCAGAGCCACCCAAAGAGAACCATCATTCATCTGACTCCATTTAGGAACTGCAATATAGTTCCACTTTTCAACCTTCCGGTGTTAGAGTAGTCTAGCAATGGACGGTAATTGAGAGGACAGCACTATAGTTCCAGTTTGCTGAGAGGCCTACTGACCACCTGTCAGGGTGTATCAGTCAGCACCCATAGTACATCTTCTTCCCAGATAGCTGCATGAGCCAATGCCATGTGCATGAGCGTATTCAGCGCAGCGGTACTAATAATGCACATGCGTGGAAATGATGCGCACACGCAATAGTGTATGCACCCCTGTTTTTGGTGCGAGGAGGGCTATTTAAGGATGACTCCTGCATCTGCAACTTGCTGAGAGATCTTCAGCTGTAGTGTGTATTCATGGGCCTGCTCTTGATACCTGTTTGACCCAGCTTGGTTCCTGACTCTGCCTGTATACTGCCTGCCTCGTGACCTCAGCTTGTCTTCTGACCACCCATCTGTCTTCTGATTTGGTACCATTCTGCTCGCAAGTGTATGACCCGGCCTGCTCCTGACATTGCTTCTGCCTCCTGCTTCTGCACCTCGATAACAGCACGTTACCGATCTGGCTTGTTCCTGACTTTGCTTCACCTTCTCACATCCATACTGCCTGATCTGTTATCAACCACCAGGTACCTCTGGCATCCAGTCGTCAGCACCATCATCTCTGGTGTGTCATGCATTTATATCAGCCACAGGCACTCATGCCCCTCTCTATCTGTTCAACTGCTGTCTCATCTCCAGTGGGGCTCAGACGAGAGCTGCAAGGGGAGGCCTTCCTTGTCACTTCAGGCTCACACCAAGGTACGTGACACCACCATATAGTTATGTGTGCTAAAGTTTAATGGCTGTGAATAGTTCTGCCACAAACAGAATGTACTTATAACCTATGCAGTGGATTACAAATCAAATACCATTAAGCAGGGACAGGGTCTTTTAATGTGGCTTAAAATACACAAATTATTTAAATAACATGCTCGGAGGTTTCCCATAAACTGCATGTGGTGTTACAAAACAGTATAATGTATTCCTTTTAAAATTAAATTAAAATGGGACCTACATGGCACCTTGTCCCAATTTTGAGAGACAATGGCCACCTCCCCACATCCCTAAAAAGGATGTTGGGGTTTGTGGAAGGGACTTATAGTGCTTAGGGACTTATAAAGGGCCCCCAGATATCTGGCCCCCTACCAGGAGAATAAATACAAGCATACATAAATTTAAATCTTTCATAAATCACAACATCTAGCAATGTAAATCCATCTTTAATCATGATGACCCACCCGTCAACATTGTTTACCTGTCACACTCCCGTCACTAAATGACAGATCAAATATGGTCAATTATATCACCCAGGAATCCTGGCTCTGTGCTTGCTTTCCCACAGTGCCCACAGTTCCCACAGGGATCCTGAGTGACATAATTTACCATAGTTGGTCATGACATTGTTAACCCACTGTGCTCATTTTGGTAAATGACAGATCTGTGGTTGAAAATTTGTTTACAGTTCAGCACACAGGGATTCAGGCAGGCAAACTGACCATCTCTAACCATCAACCCTGATTTAGTTTTTTTGTAAAATAAGAATTTTATACAAATGAATAAATGTAAACCTCAGTTGTTTTCCTTTAAGTGGCTTGCCAACTAGGATAAAGAATGTATGTAATATATTTTTCTAGATAGAAGAGTGAAATTACCCTAGATCTGAAAACTATGATATAAACAGTTTTGTCTTGTTGTAGATGTATGTTTTTATGTCATAAAAGTAAGGTAGTTTATTGGTACATATGAATTTTCCAAGCAGAGAGGAGCTTTAAATGGAGTGATGAAAAATATGGCTACAAAAATATGAATTTTGTGTGTCTGCCTAATAAAGGTCTAATACAAGGTTTTTGTCCATTTTCTTTCAGTTCAGTGCTTTCATCAAAGATATCAAAAGTAGCAATTACATCTTGAGATAGACTACACGTTTCTTCTTGCTGTTCATTTACTAACTGTAGGTTTATTTTATTTTCTATTTTTACAATAAAATAAAGACACATGAATCAAGTCAACACTGCTGCTGTGTATATATATATATATATATATACACATATAAAAAAGTAAATAACTGTTCTAATAAAATCAATATGCTGAACTGTATAGTAATTTTATCACTTGTTCTTGTAATTTATTCTAAACTGTATTATTTACTAGACAACTGATTAATAATTTAGCCAGTAATCAGTATCATTATTTCCTTCTGTACAATGGAATTGGGTTTTATTTAGGGTTAAGGGTTACATTCCAGCTTATGGATGGAAAGAAGGGAAGCTAATTGTATGTCTGAAGCATAAAATCAGCTTCCCTTACTTTGTTACACATTTGATGTACAATAAAGTATATTATTTACCTTTATTAAAACAACTCCAAAATTATTCTTATACAGATACCATAGCACTATATTAACTAATTACCTTCTACATTCATATTGTAAGAAAAGACTGAATAAACTTTACATTATATGCATACTGTATATGTATACTGTTATGCCATGCGCTACTTCAAATGGTTCCTTGTGAGTGTTTTTATATCCTATCATTGCAGATTAAACTTTTTTTGCACTTCACTGCAATAAGAAATAATTATTTGCTGTGAGTGCCCTGGATTCCCTATTTCTGCATTGTATGGTCAGCTTCACTCGGTTCTTTTTTGTTATAGTTTGTAGCTTTCTTCTGCTGCAAGACCATGCACTCACACGTATATATGTACTTTTTTATGGACCCTTGCTTCTGATTATTATCAAACTATTATTCACGCACATATTCTATCTACCAACCTTTTGTGCATTTACGTGTGCTTTGTTGTATTGACCTAATTAATAGACAATCTGAATCCAATGGAAAGTTTAATAAAACTGTTTCAAACATTATCACTACCCCCCATAACTTGCAAGGCAGCAGTCATAGTGCTGTTGGACATCTGTCACTCCTCATATGTCTGTGGCAATTCTGGTAGACTAGGTTTTATTATATTGGAATCAATTGACTCTCTGTAACCTTTAATGGTATGGAACACTTTCAATGCTCCTACCTAGGCTTTCTACTATATAAAGAATATTGGTAGCAGTGTTTTTTTTAATTCATAGCAAGTGGCAACTGAAAATAATGCATTGATTTGTTGCTATCCTGCTATGTGCATTTTAATAACAAGACCATTTTAAAAACAGTCTTTTTTTATGGACTGTGGCCTGTATTTGATGATACAAAGAGAATAACAGCCTAATAGTTTCCTATTGTCCGGCGGCTCTACTGCTGTAAAAAAAAAAAAAAACTCTCCCGGGCGCTTTGGGAGCCTCCCGCTATTGTGAATAGCCCGTACAGCACCCCTTTGGTTCTACTGAACCGAAGGGGTCCTGGGGCCGAAGCTAGCCGAAGGACCGGCCGAAGCTACGGCCAGATCCTTCGGCAGCTTCGTGAATAGACCCCTTAATCAGTTCACAATTTACAGTATAAGACACTGCATATCTGTAACATGAAGCCACCCAGTTTTGCATGGAGTAAGGCATTATTTCACTTTCTAACACACTTTTTTGAAACAGAAAAACAGCGTACAAGTGGTTGTTCATAATCTGCAATAGGGTATACTTCAGCATTATCACATGAAGCTTTGTCCTGAAGTGAATAGCCGACCAGTGTTCGGCTCACTTCACTTCTGATCGGTCATTCACTCGGCTGCCCTCGGCAGCTTTGTGAATAGACCCCTAAATGTCACAACTGGAATTTCCACTTAATGTGTATTGAGGTAAGGCAGCCCATTCATTTGGATGTGCAGTACTGTGAGTTTTACCACATCACCACAATATATAGGTCCAAAAGATCAATGTATGTCCATCTAAAACTTTTGTTTTGGAATGCAGAAGGATGAGAACAGGTTTCCTCTCGCTGCCCCAGTGACAACGGTCTCTCCAGGCAGGAAGTGAATGGAAATCTGCAATAGCAACACAGACAAAAAAATGTTTTTTCTTAACAGAGTAGGTGAACGCTGGAACCCTTGCCAGCTTTAAATTAGTTTCTTTGTCCTTGTTGCAGATTTTCTCTCACTTCCTGTCGTGTGAAATTGTTGTTACTATGAGAGTAAGTAAGAGGGAAACTCACTAAGGGAGTCATAGATAATAGTAAAAACTTTACAGGAGTTCTAAGCCTTCCTCACTCTAAACAAAACACGCAAAAAAGGTTTTGGCTGGATATTCTCTTTACTTTGTTTAGATTTTACATGGAAGATCACTTGACTAAAGTTAGAGGTAAAGGCTCTGCACACTGATGTTATTTTTTCCAGTTGAAGTAAACACAGGCAAGGGTGGTATTGCAGCCAGGGAGCTAGCCTTAGAAAAAAGAATGTTCTTGGCCTAAACAACAACTTGTTTCGGTAGAAAAAAAAGGTTTCTTGCAAGATAAGGTTGTCAGCTCAGACACTTGCCTTGCAGACATGATGGCAACCAGGAATGCCACTTTGTAGGTGAGAGTGGAGATAGGAATGTCTTTATTGTGAAAAAAAGGCTGTTTGTAAGCACTTTTACAAGGCCACAAATTAAGAGGTGGAAACCAGTCAAGTTTACAATTAAGAAATCAAAATTAGAGTGCATTATTTCACAGACAAAATCCAGAAATATTGCACAGGCTTGATAAACACATATTTAGTAGGCTTTAGGAGGGAGACAACAGGCAGGTTTTAGTAAAGAAATGTTTATGCTTGCTGTCCTTGCCCCTTCCTGGCCAGCCAGGCTGCATGTCTGGAAAAGGGTCTGGTATGGATTTTTTTGCAAACAATGTGTACTGTCCATTTAAGAAAAAAAAAACAGGCATGGTGTCCCCCTCAAAATGTATACCAGACCCTTATCCAGTGGACATGGATCTGGAATGGGAATTCAGGGAAGACTGTGGGTGCAGCGCAGGCTGCGGTTGTAGCTGATGTGCAGCAGAGGCTGTGGGTACAGCAGAAACTATGGGTGTAGCAGAGGCTTTGGTAGCAATGGAGGTTCAGTGAAGACTGCAGGCACAGCAAAGGTTAGGACAGTAATACTGAGGCATATACTGGCTTTGACTAGGGCTAAAAATGCTGAGGTGTATACTGACATTGACAGCTCAGGGGAGCATACTGACTCCTTTCTCAAGTGGTGACACAATGTTCCACTCAAGTTTAAATGGGGGGACCCATCACACCAACCCATCAACTAATGCAGGTGGAACATTACAGTTAAAACCCATAATTGCCTGCACATTAGTGAGGAGGCTTTGGCACTGGATTAAGAAAGGTAGGTTTGAAAAGAGAAATAAAAATTACAGTTTATTATCTCACAGAAAAAAAGACAGAAAAAGTGTGCAATCAATGCAGACTATGTCAGCAGCATTAGAGAGGGAGTAGGCAGGTTTTCATCAACAAATCAAAATTTGAGTGTATTATTTTACACAAAAAAACTGAAATATTGTATAGACTTGACTACAAAATAAGCAATTTTAGTAGGCCAGGGAGGTTTTTAAAAAATCCCCACATTACAGTGTATTTATTTCAATAAACAAAACCCACACCAGCTATTTTTAAATAAGGAAATTAAGATTAGAGTTTATTTATTTCACTGACAAAACACCCCAAAATATTGTAGTGACTAAGTGCACAGTATTTATTCACTTTTACTAGGCTCCATCTATATCAGGATAGACACTTTCCAGCTTATTTCTGTTTCAGTATTTTTATTAAAGGTTTTCACAAAGCACAACAACTGTGACATAGTATGACAATACAGTCAGTGTGATTGGTAAGTGCTTCTCAGAAATACTCTGTGATAAACAGGTTTTACAGGGGTGTGAAGAAGAGAAAAACTAGAAACAAAGCAAATAATTTAGATAGTTGAGAGGAAATCACCATATGTGTTCTGCCGTTTACAGTGGCAAACTGTTACAATTTTGTTAAGAGAAAACTGCAGAATACACAGGGCACAGGAGAGCACTGGATTTGTGAAGTTGTGTGTGGGAGAGTACCTTCTCATCATCAGTGACAGAAGTGATTTTATATGTGAGGCACAGACACAACTCATCCTGTTCCCCGCTGTCACTTATGGAATATTGGAGGCTTCATGGGCAGGAGCTAAACACCCTGGTGGCTCAAAAAGAAAAGGGAGAAGTGAGAGCTGCCAACAAAGGTCAGAACTACATTGCTGTTACTGACAAAAGGTATAATGAATAGCTATGCAAAAACAGCATTACAAAGGTGATAATTGTAAACATTTTATTTATGTGAGCAGCCTTAAAAAAGTGTTTCTTGATGATAGTATTCCTTAAGAGAACAAATGAGAAAATTAAGTTCACTGTTAAAGTTTATATACACTTTCAGTACCAATGCTCATTTTCAAAACACGTTTACTAATATTTTTACTCTTTCATGATGACTTATACAGATACAGAAAGGAGTGTGGGGAGTACAGTGTGACCAAATTTTGTATGCATCACCGGTAAAGTGATTAAAAAAATTCACTTATCACTTCTGCCATGAGATCAGATGTATACAATCATATGTTCATATGTAATGTATACCGCTGAAAAATAACCCTGTTGTTATTTTGGAGTGTAGAAATGATTTTCCATAATACTAAGAATAAATGGGTTTTTACACTTATTAAAAATATAATTATCCATAAAAATTAAGTTATATTTGCAGATTATATCTAAAAAAACTATAATATATAAGTATAAATATGCTAGTA
Source organism: Nanorana parkeri (assembly GCF_000935625.1). Classification (NCBI taxonomy): domain Eukaryota; kingdom Metazoa; phylum Chordata; class Amphibia; order Anura; family Dicroglossidae; genus Nanorana; species Nanorana parkeri. Next base: position 196,407 of record NW_017308231.1, on the reverse strand, counting down.
TAAATTTGCAAATTAACTTCAGCCCATCTGTATTATTTCTTGTGTAGTGAAGATTAGCAATATGCATTTAATAATGAAAATAAAAGTTTATTTGCTACATAACACCTGATTCTTTTTCATCTGTGAGATATCTTGGAGAGAACCAGCTCTGAAAAGACAAAGAAAAGTTATTTTTTTTATTGCTAGCTAATAGATTTCCCTAAGGTGCATTATATATTTACATATTCTATAGGATCTTTGAATTTTTCATTCATAACAAGCATATGAAAGCTTAAACTGCTAAATAGATAACATATTCTAAATCCAGAAACACCCCTTAAATGAGGTAAATCAATTTACATTTAATCAGCATTAGACAACAAGCAAATGCCTTATCATGGTAAACTAGAACCACTGCATTACACCATATTTGGATACTAATACAAATATCCAACAACTGGTACAAAATAGTTCACCTATTTTATTATGCTTATGCAATTTGCTTATCAATACTGTAAAAACATTTTGAACCATAAATTTAAAAATATCTACCTAATAATTCTATACTATAAAAATGCATCATGGCCTATCTGTGTTGTTGAAATTAACATTTTTATTAGTTACTAACTATGAGTATCCATAGGCTACAGATGACCTTAGCCAACAGAGTATTCTTTAGCCAGCCTGACATGCATCAGTATTAGCCAATCATAAAAACATGTGCTTGATTATCAGGTCTCAAGATGTGTTCAATCAATACACAGCATAACCTTGAGTGATGGGCTTTGTGGGTTTTCTCTGACATTTGGGAATATATGGGGAAATGAGAAAGAGAAAATTTACTTGTGTTATTTATTTGTGTAAAGTAAATATGTTAGTGTAAATAATTCATATGTATTAATTCCAGGCTTTAATGTTTAGGATTGGCTCAGCACAGGTGATGAACGTTTTTATTGATTGTTTTATAGACATAGTTCACAGACAAAAATACAACACATACTATATAAATGCATACAGTATAAAATAAACTATACCAAATGTACATTATAAAAACATGCCTTGATTTAGAATGGTACTATGCCACCTTACTGGATACCATGAGCTGAAACTGTAAATGGCTTTCAACATAATTGTGTTAAGGATGGGTTCCCTTAGATTTATTTACCTCAAAAGACTAAAACATAGGCAAATTGCACTCATGAACACCCACAATGATATATACAAAAACACCTTTTATTATATTACATTTAGAAAAAAACATATTTGCATAACATACTTTAAACAACAGATCTATCATTAAAATTACAGCATCTGGATTTGTCCTGGTACCAGCCTCTTGCAGTCACTGTATGGCAGGGTGTCAGAGCACAATGAAAACCAGACAAGCAAAAGGTGCTAGTGATGCTCTCCTGCCTGGCCATAAGAGGGAGCCTGGGAGTAGTGAGCAACGTTGCAGAGTCTGCTCAGGCAAAGAAGGAAACACAGGTGGGTAAAATGGCAGCCAAGCCAGAATGCTGCAAACCAGTAAAGTCGGGGTGGAACCCTGACACAGGGCTAAAGTGTGAGAGGAAGAAGTAGCACAAATAACCAATCAGTTTATGTGCTGAAAAGAAGCATGATAATGGGAGAAGAGAGCAGAGTGATGGAGGGATACGATCATCATTGTGCTGATTCTCCTTTCACTATCCGATCACAGGCTGGGGCAGGTCCAAGATTACCTGAGCTCATAGGAAGTGGGTTATAATGATGCTGGCCATAAGACTGAGGACATTTGGTGGAATAAATAAAGGGAAAAGGAGGAGCAAAGATCTAGCACAATAAAACACTTTAGTAAAAAAGCAATACATTCCGGACCTCAACCAGTCTTTGCCCTTCCTCGAGGGCTGGGAATGGGACCTCAGGGTTTAATTCTCCCCCGTTGAACGATCTCGGATTCTCCAGTTATCTATGGAGTCCTCTATCAGTAACAGGTACCAGAAAATAGGGTAAAAAATACTGACAAGGTGGTATAGATCCCCTCACAGGCTTCACCAAATCTTCCCTGAAACCACGGACTTCTGCTGGCGCTGTGGCTCCTCTCCAGCTGATATGCTGCACGTATTCTGGTCCTGCCCACGGTTGGCCAATTTTTGGACCCAGATAAGGGACGTTTTGCAGCACTTTATGGAACTCACACTTCCATTCGACCCTGCGTTCTTCCTACTTCACCATAATGAACACTCCCTGAAGGGCTATGCACGCTCTATCCTTATTCATTTGGTGAATGCGACAAGGGCGTGCATTCCTGTCTTATAGAAATAGTCCGCTCCTCCCACCTTAGGCCAATGGGTCCAGCGAGTCAATAACATCAAGCATATGGAAGATCTAACCAGCTCTCTGAAGGGTACTGAGCGTAGGTTCTCAGCTACGTGGTTTTATTGGTCAGAGTTCTTAGAATCTGACCAATTTGGACAACTGCGGGGAGTTTGATGCCTTGTGACCCTGGGAGGGGGCGTTCCCCTGTCCCCGCTTGTCCTCGCTAGTCCTTAATCATTTCCTTCCTCCTCCATCCCTCTACCTGGTACCCTTGACTTTGTGCCTGTATGCCATGGATGTTCGTCGGCTGCTCCTGACTCTTTCTTTTTATTCTGTCTTTTCCTGTTTGTGTGAATAGCATTTGCATTCTGAAAACCACCAATACCTAGCATATACTTTTCATAACCCTCCCGTTACCGGCACTTCTCGGTGGCTGCAAGGGCTAATCATGGGCGATGTCTTTTGGTGTCATTTGGTTATCTGATGCTTCTTGATCTGAATAGTATACCGACTTTAAACCTGCTGCATGCAGCCCTGTATGTACTCCTAGTTAGGGTGTTCACTGACTGCCCTTCTAATGCTCATTTGCATTCATAGTTTCATGAAGTTGTAAACTACTCCATCCTGTGTCAATGTTGTCTTGCCATTTTTTTTTTATGTTTATATATTTTAAACATTGTCTAATAAAACCGGAATTTATAAAAACAAAAAGCAATAAATAAAATAAGAAATGCACTCACATGAAAGTAGCAGGTAAAGCGTTTGTACACGGCCACACACTTTGCAAGTGTGCATGTAACTTTATCATAATATATACACAGGAGTTTTTCCAGCATTTTCCCGGTCTGTCAGTCATCTGCAGGTGGTAGAGGAGGATTGAACTGTCATCCCTGCATCACTGATGGCCCCGGTGTTAGAAATCTTGCACAGTGTATGGCTGTGTACAAGCACTTTACCTGCTACATTCATGTGAGTGCATATCTTATTTTATGTATTGCTTTTTCATAAAGTATTTTATTGTGCTAGATCTTTGCGCCTCCTTTTCCCTTTTATATTCCAAAGCTCAAAAGTATCCCTTATGCCTTTAAGGAAAGCTGCCATTGGATATGGACTTAAAGAGTATACACCATTTTTTCCCACCAAATACTACACCCTGCTTGTTAAGGACTTACTAAGCAAGGATATGGATCGGATATGTTTTTCTGCTTCCTTTTAATAAATAAAGTACTATGGAAAAATCTATGAGTTTAAAGTGCATAGTGGATAGTAGACAGTTTAAATGATAGTGGGCAGTTTTTGAAGACTGAAAATACAAACATAGTCACCATTAAAACCTGAAAGAGGTTAACCCTACCCTAATTTTTCCATAAATGTAAAAAAAGGTTGGGGAATTCTTCTTTAGGCCCCTTTCACATGTGCTGATCCGGAAAGGATCCATGCACAGATCCTCTCCTGATCACAGCAGCACAGAGTGGATGTCACCACTGTGACATCCGTGTCTGTACATTTTTTTCCTCCATCTTGCGATGTGTGTCTATGGGAAATCTGATGTAAACAGACATGTGTTGTTCGTTTACATTATTATACAGGATTTATATAGCGCCAACAGTTTGCGCAGTGCTTTACAATATAGGGAATACATTACAATAACAATACATTGCAAGACAAGATGGTAAGGAGGGACATCAGATTACCCCCAATCCGGCATAATCCAGTCCATCGAAACAGAACACTGTTCTGTCTGTTTTTTCTGACTCAGCAGAAGTCGGGGGTGACCTGGAGTAAACGGAAGCATGTCCGTTTACACACGGCTGCCCATAGGCTTGCATTGAGCATCCAACTGGGTCCACCTAAAAAACTGACAGGCAGACCCGATCGGAGCGGAAGTCTGAAATGGTCCTTAACCTAACTCTTAACACAAAGTACATACTTCTCTTATCTTGTCTCAAAAGTATTAAAACTGTAAAAGACAGATACAAATAAAAGACAGATATTTTTGCTTAGAGAGCATACATTTTCTGTATAGTTTTATACATTAATGGGAAAAGTATCTGGTAATTCTAGACCTTCACTAACCAAAATCTTTTTGTAGACTGGGAACTAAAATTTTAAAATGCACACACATAGACAAATAGACAAAAAAACAGCTAAATAAACACATATAGAAAAAAAACAACATTAGTTATTGTCACATGACAAAAAAATCAGCGTCCACTAAGTCAAAAATTAATGGAAGTTAAACATGGCTTTTCTCACTTTATCATGATGGAACTCACTGGAAGGATGTGTGAAGCTTTCCAGCATTTTTAAACTGACACTTGGGAATTGAGTTGTGAAAATTCTGGTTGTTAAAGCTGACATTGTTAAAATTCTAAAAAAAATAAATAACTTAGAGTTTTAGTTTTTTAACTTAAATCTCAAATGACCGTGGTAATGACCAATGTGACCTGAATAAAGCATATCATTGTACTGCTGCTGTGGTTGTTTTACTTAGCCTTAATATTATCTAAAACAGTGTTTTGTCTCTATTTTAGCTCAGTATTAAAACAAGGTGGTCTCATTGGGGTAACTGCATGCCATTTGCAACCTAGCTGCAGTTGTCACTTGCAGCAGAAACTTGTTGTTTCCTGAGACATATGAAAGTAATCTATTGCTGCAGACTCTTGTCATTCTCTTCTCTTGTCATTCTTTAAATGTGTATCTTGCTGTGTCAGCTGAGGTGGTCAATTGCCACATAGAAGGAAAGGACCATAAACTGCACAACTTTTTGATCTTATGGATGCAGAAATGGTCATGTCTTTTTTTTACTACATTTTTCTGGATTATGAATTCAAAAGTCCTTCAGTTCTTTGTCTTTTTAACCCTTTCACTGCCAAGGCATTTGCACACGTTATAATCCATATTTTAGCCCTGAAAATGAGTTAGCCCCCAAAACATTATATACTGTATATAAATAAATAAATATATATATACTATATTACCAAAAGTATTGGGACACCTGCCTTTACACGCACATGAACTGTAATGGCATCCCAGTCTTAGTCCGTAGGGTTCAATATTAAGTTGGCCCACCCTTTGCCACTATAACAGCTTCAACTCTTCTTGGAAGGCTGTCCACAAGGTTTAGGAATGTCTACAGGAATGTTTGATCATTCTTCCAGAAGTGCATTTGGGAGGTCAGGCAGTGATGTTGGACGAGAAGGCCTGGCCCGCAGTCTCCACTCTAATTCATCCCAAATGTGTTCTATCGGGTTGAGGTGTGGACTGCATGTAGGCCAGTCAAGTTCCTTCACCCCAAAATCGCTCATCCATGTCTTTATGGACCTTGCTTTGTGCACGGGTGCGCACTCATGTTGGAACAGGAAGGGGCCATCCCTAAACTGTTCCCACAAAGATGGAGCATGAAATTGTCCAAAATGTCTTGGTATGCTAATGCCTTAAGAGTTCCCTTCACTGGAACTAAGGGGCCAAGCCCAACCCCTGAAAAACAACCCCACACCATAATCCCACCTCCACCAAACTTTATACTTGGCACAATGCAGTCAGGCAAGTACCATTCTCCTGGCAACTGCCGAACCCAGACACGTCCATCGGATTGCCAGATAGAGAAGCATAATTCATCACTCCAGAGAACACGTCTCCACTTCTCTAGAGTCCAGTGGTGGCATGCTTTACGCCACTGCACCCCATGCTTTGCATTGCACTTGGTGATGTAAGGCTTGGATGCAGCTGCTCAGCCATGGAAACCCATTTCATGAAGTTCTCTATGCACTATTGTTGTGCCAATCTGAAGGCCACACAAATTTTAGAGGTCTGTAGCTATTGACTCTGCAGACAGTTGGCGACTTCTGTGCACTGTGCACTTCAGCATGTGCTGACCCCACTCTGTCATTTTACGTGGCCTACCACTTCATGGCTGAGTTGCTGTTGTTACCAGTTGCTTGCACTTTGTTATAATACCACTAACAGTTGACCGTGGAATATTTAATAGCAAGACATTTCACAGAACACCTGAAGCCAATTATTTGGATGGGTGTCCCAATACTTTTGGCAATATAGTGTATACATATATATTCTGAAAGTAAAATGGTGGCAGTTGCAAATCTTTACATCGCACGATATTAGTGCAACTCTTTATCAAACCCCAAATTTTTATTAAAAATGTACTTTTAGTGCCCAAAGCACAAAATAGTATCAAGTTTTTTGTAAAATAAAAATACGAGGCCACAACAAGTAAATAGATACCCAACATGCCAAGGTTAAGAATTGCATGCATCTGTGAAACAGGAACAAAATAATACGGTACCCCAAATTGTCCATAGGTGATGCTTTAATAGCCCATACAGGTCATTAGTTTAGAGATATCCATACATACTGGCCCTAAAATGATTGCTCTCACTCTCATACTTAGGCACACCCAACACGTGATTACGTTACTATATGCACGCTCACGAGGGTGGTGGGACTTTAAATTTTTTTAATTATCATTTTTACAAAGAAGCTATTGGAGTAGAGATCACACACTGATGCATCATTCGCAATGACAGCTGAGGAACCGTAAGTGATGCAATCAGCATCGCTTCCAGCCCAATTCAGCGGAGAGCCGATTGGCGACTGTATCTTTGTCGATCTCCTTTCCTGATTTCCGCTGCCACCCACCCGGTCACGGGGCCCACAGGAGGGGCAGCAGAGCCAGGAAGCAAGGCGGGTGTGCCAGGGGGCACATTACACGGCCCCTGGAAGCAACCTAGTGGCAGCTCAGACACCAGACTCACTTCCAATGAAAATCTTACAGTCAGTGTTACATATGTAAACAGATTCCCAGCTGGTCTGTTTAAAGGGGCCCACTGCCAGCGTCATATGACATACTGTACGTCCGTGGCAGCAAAAGGGTTAATGTATATCTAAAACTTTGTTAGCGTGGGAAAGGGTTAACACCAATTGCCAATCACTGCCTGCAATCTACAGATTATGGGAGAATCACCCATAGCTGTAATAAGATCAAAAATTCTGAGCTTCATTCCCATAATTTCCAAGCCCTGAGGTAAGGGGTTGCGTCGGTCCCTGGCCCACATTTGATGTTTGATCAATATAATTAATAAACTTTTTGTGGACTCTTACATCCTTTATGGTCTGGTGCTCATCTTTTTTCTGTCCCTGAGTTGCTCCTAGTACCACCTATTAGAGACTGTGCATATTTAAGCTGCCCAACCAATGCCAATAAGCTCTCGACAAATCAAGTTTGTTCTATCATAAAGGATAGTGAGAGACTCCTCCCAGCGCCTCTGAAATATTCCCACAATTTGGCTGTTATACTGATCTTCTGAGTCACTGAACAGAAAAAAAAATTATCGAGATAAGGAGTTCTGACTTTTCTCTGAGCTTTTTGCTGAATGCTTGCTCTGGGTCAAGTTATTTAGAGGTACTGAAGCCTGATAGCACAGCAATGGCAGGCTACCTATTGATTTCATGAAGGGTGGACTTCAAATGGAAATTACAATATGTTTTCAGTGAGCATGTTATGAGTTATTATTGGAAACTACAATTTTTTTGCACTTTTCTGTGTTTATTGTACTGCATATACAATTTAGCTAATTCTTTTTTGAAAAGCTAATTAAATTTTACTAGAATAACTCAGCATTATTACAATTATTTATATAGTGCCAACATATTCTGCAGTGCTGTACAATTGTTTAGACAAAGCAAGTAAAAAACATTGACAAGCATCATTGGCATACAAAAACAGTAGGTGAGGAGGACCCTGCCCAAACGAGCTTACAGTCTAAGAGGAAGGGGACCAAAGACACAGTTGGAGAATGGGTGGTGTCACTGTGCCTCATGGCAGAGCTGGAAGCTCAAAATCGCACAATAATGTCACATCAGGCTCTCACCATCCCTACAGGGAGACACCACCTTCCATTAGCAATGAAAGGTCAACTTTAACTGTAGAAGGTTAGGGAAGCAACAATCAAATAAATGAATAAAAGACAAAAAAGCAAACAGCAAATTATTAGAAATCTGAGATAACATTTTGTTAGGTAAACTGTTGACCAATATCGGCCATCCTTAGCCTACATTAGTTCACACTTTGTTTCAATCTTTCATTGATTCACCCTCTGATATAAGCATTATCTACAACAAGTCTAGGGCCTAGTTCAGGTGGCCCAACTAAAACCTTCATGCACCTACTGTAAACCAGGGGAAAGTGCAACCTACATGTCACTTCATACGGGAGAATGCACTTGTAGGCAGTTTGTGTCTGATGGGGCCATGCCAGCATAGACAATGCAAACAGGGCAGCTTCTTTGTGTCTATTGCAAACCTTATTAAGGATGGAGTGGGGCTAAAACTTATACCTTGCCTAGGGCCCCATTCTGCCTTTATATGTCTTTCGAGCTTCATATTCAATTGACTCAGCTCAACGTTTTTTTGGTTTGTCAAGCTGTCACTGAGGAATTTTAATAATTTTCCAGTCAAACTATAAAATATAAACCTTTCAAACTATAAAATATAAACGTTTAAAAGTTCAAAAGTTTAAAAGTGTCCTGTGTCAGTACAAAATAAACTCCTAATTAGTAGAGGTATTGTAATGAGTATACAACCTTTTTAGAAGTAGTGTTGATAGGGACCATCAAATACAGCTGCTCAATTTTTTGGGTCATTTTTGCAACCCCCCTTCCTTTAACCATGAACTAATAGAACTAATTATCTATTTGAAATAGAAAAAGTGTGACTTAATGCAGGCGTTCATACATTGTAGCAAGTATAGATTCATTGCTAGCATATGCTAGAGCTTGTTTAATGTGAAACAAAGCAGAAGTAATATTACAAAATATAGGAGCACCATCTTGACCCTCTAATACAAAACGCGGCATAATGAGTTTTACCGTTTCTATTTAACACATACAAAGATCTTGCATACTACACAATATCAAGGAATTAATTACATAATTAGTATAATTAGAGCTGGCATGCATTCCTGACTTTTTTGTTGGTTTATCAGTTGTTACGCTTCACTGCAAATTCAATCGTCTTCCTGCAAAGATTAACCGTCAACAAATAAAATGATCATTTGTTCATTCTGCATGCAAAATGATTAAATCTTAATTATGACAGAACAGATATTGAAAACATCTTTTTTATCAAGATATGGTTCATAATATATTTCCTACTATTTCTTATTATTGTGAGCTAAAAGACATTGCTTTCTTGTGCCAATTTTTACATCCCCATTTTGTTAAAGTGCAGCTGAATCCAAAACTTTTTTCGTTTTTGCTTCAGTTTTAGATAGAATGGAGAGTGATACGGACACCTGTCAAGTTTTTATTGCTGTCTGTGTCCATGATAGGGAAACTCATCCTCTATATTTGTCATGGTGACTGTTCTCAATGAAAGTGAAAGAAAATGCTAAAGTTTGGATTGTCATCAGAACAGAAATAGAAGTGGGGACACTAGTTCTGGCAACCCACCATGGATTTTCCTATCTTTGGAGGGTTTTCCTCTCACTTGCTGTTGTGACTATCAGAAAAATGACAACAAAAAAAAGCTGTCAGGGGGTTATAACTCTTCCTTATGCTATCCAAAATATATTCTATCCCAAAGAAAAGTTCAGGCTTCAGGTCTACTTTATGCTAAATTTACCAATGCAAGCAGCAAATACAAATATTACACATACTAACTTTTGATTAGACATTTCACAATGGGCCTGTTGCACCCTTGTGTGCATAATTAATATGCCACACTATATAATGTACTTAGAGTGCAGTGGTCAGGAGTATGCAATATACAGCCCTTTATGCAGTGGTAAGTTTAAGTAGAGATCCAGACAAAATGTTTATTTTTTTCCCAACAGATGTATGTCACTTTATATATTGGTGTTCTTTAATATCTACATTTCCTTTCAGGCTGGATAGCAAAGCTCATGCTATACATCAGCCTGCTGCGGCATTGAGAACTGTGGTCCACATACACAGAAGCCACCATGTTGTTTATTCCCCCTGTTCTCCCCTTATCAATTCACAAATGCATTTACATATACTTGAACCCCAGCTCTCAAAGCTGCACCGGGACAGAAATATAGCGTGAGCTATACTATGCAGCCTAAATTGAACTGTAAATATTAAAAAACGTTCACAAGCGACCTACACTCCTTAAGACTTAACTTTTTTTTTTAAAGATATTTTGCCTGGAGTTCTACTTTAAAGTAACCTATTAGAACCATCCATATAGGAATTATTGGTATGCTAGTCATATAATGCAGTAGGTATAAAGTAATCTGAATGTACAAAAGATCACTTAGAAAATACTGTCCCATCAAACAATATGAGCTGTAATGTCACCCAAGGCAGAAAACATGCACAGCACCCTAGCAATAAACAAGTAAGGGTTGTAAGAGTCAGCAGGTGACCATGCTGGACTTCTGGGAGGGAAGTGGCTACAGTGTCTGCATCTAGCTCAGCCTGCCATCATCCTGCAGTGGTTTCTCCTCTCCAGCCCAGGGGCCACTGTCACCTACCAGGTCCAGCTGCAATGTCGCTCTGTACCCCACTCTTGCCACACACTAGCCCTGCAGAGTGTCAAGTGCCAATCACAATGCCCACTGCCCAGATATATGAAGTAGGCTGCTTCCACCTTATAATGAATAGTCTAAGCTTTGAAAAGGTTCCTGATTGAGGTAGTTTTCTACAGTTCATTGAGAAAAGAAATGGTGCAGTTCTCTTAACTTGGACATTCAAGCTTAGCAGCTGCACCTAAACCACGGACAGATTTTTTGGGGAGGGTTTGGACCCCCATATGCCCCCTTATCTATACCCCAGCTCCATGTGACAGCACTGGGTTGATTTTAGCTTATCCAGGACTTTATTTTCATTTCTAGTCACTGCAGGGAGAGGCAAGAAAACAAAAGGAAGGAAAGTACTGTACATGGGTCTGCGGAGGTCTGAATTAAAACAAACCTGTTTCTTTTCCTTGGACAGGCAAAGTACAGATTCCCTTTAAGTCCCTCCTCTAATGGTTAACAAAAGCCTTCTGTACTCTGGAGATGCTTCACATGGATTTTGTGTAGCTCACCCTGACCCCTAGAAGCATGTGAGGGGCTCCAGAGGTAGGATGGGCTGACATTTCACCTTAAGGAGTCCTTATTTGGTTGTGGGAAGTAAATGCAAATTTGGGCACCAGTCAGTTTAAGGGTTTCCAAAGATTTTATTCCTCCAGCAGTTCACTTTGGAGATAAAGATAAGGGCTACAGACACCTATGACAATACAGACTCCAGCCTCACTGACCACTTCCCAGCTTCCCAGTGCAGTGAGCCTTAAAGCTGATTGCTGTGACACTGAAAAACAGAACTTTAAATGGTTAGCAGACATAGCACAGCACTCCCTGGGTGAGACACCAGAATCCCTGTGAGGTCCAAGCCAAATGCCAGCTTCTCTGGCACCTCCTGCAGATGAAGATCCTTCTTGGTGCTCCTTCCCAGGAACAGCTTCCCCATCACTGGAAGGACAATGGATGGCCCCGACACTGGGCCCCAATCCCTGACCAGGCCTGGCCAGATTGCACAGCACAACACACACCCTCCCCAAAGCAGGTACACCGGGGAAAGAGACACTTACAAGGTCAGCCCCGAATATTTATGTCTTCCCTCAGCATGCACTACTGTTCTTGAATTGTCCAGGGAGATGCACGTATTCATAACACAACATTATTGGATATTCTGCTCTATTGCAAGGTCACACCCAGCAGGCTGTAACGAACTTACCTCTCAGGTGTCACGGACTGGGCGTGGAGCTCCGCCTCCCCGCTGGTGGTGTCATACGTCGCCTCCCTCCTAGTCGGCTTAAAGCCGTGAAAAAAACAGTGTTCGTGCAATGAAGCTGGACACTGGCAATTGAACCTCTCCATTGAGCAGCTACTAAGACAGCAGTTGTCACTGCTGTACAACAGGAAGTTCCCCTTCCATACTCTGCTGGCTGCAGATCTTACCTGACACAGCAGTTATCACTGCTGAGATATCCTTTCCATCCTCCTCTGGCAGTAGATCTTCTAACCACTTCCACTGCTGATTCATTCACAGCAGGCACCTATTCCACACCACTAGTGACCCCTAATGATCTGGGAGAAATTGTATCTGTTACGCTTCCTTCAGATGAAATCCACTGGAGCCTGAAGTTGCCTTGTACCTGGCTGTTAACCCTTCAGCAGCAACCATGCAAAACTAGGAACCTATTACAGATCCTCCCTCCTATCAACCATACAAGATTTCTCTGAACTGCTATTAACTGGCGAAGCTGTTTTCATGCAACCCTTTGGGGAGAAATTAACCCTTGATTATATCCCTAGCTGAGATCCAAAATTCCAGATATCCATGCTGAGTGTTACACAGGCAGATACAAATGATAACACTGAGCTTAGGTAAAACAAAATGAGCACATCATTAATAAATCAGCTTAGACTTGCTAGTCCAGAACTAGATTTAAGGAGTCACCCCACCCCACCCGTGGCTACACTTGCAAAACAGGTTCTGCTAAATATTGCAAGACATTTCCAAATGAAAAATGAGCTAACTTTCCTCTGCCAAGTATAAAAGTTTACATATGATATAGACAGTTGGATGAATAATATTACATTCAAATACAAGTTGTCTTGCAAAACCAGGGTAATTTTAGAGAATAGAGGTTAGGTCCAAGCTGCCTAATTTACATAATCAAACTCTCAGGACTCTCCCTTTATAAAGAACTGCAGATAGGTTTCCATGAAATCAGGATTACAACTTTCAGCCTGGGCAATATGATAATGCGGGAAATGTTCCCCAAGGTTCATCTGGCTGCAAGTAGTGCAGCATGCTGTCTGTGCTCCAGCAAACATCAAGAAAGAGAAATATCTCAGGCTGCTTCTCTATGGACCATGATTATACTCACAGCTTCCACACATGGAGTACAAGAGTCTGCAGAGCGCTTTTATTTTTAATTAAATGTAAAGCTGTAAAGTCGTTAGACAACAGGGAGCATGCAAGTATTACAGTAGCTTTAAAAAAATATCCCTCAAGATAGTATTGTGCTGAAGGTTTAAGGTAATTTTTTTCAAGGTGAAAAATATGCTTTACATAAATATACTGTAACAATTACTATTGCAATGCATCAAAGGATTCTGCTGCTCAAAGTCTCAATGGAAAAAAATTAGTACACTAATTATAAGCAATTAGCAGCCCAAGCAGTAGCAAACAAACTGATATATTTAGGTGCAGTGATGAGATAGAAGTACTTAGCATAGAATGCATTAATGTATGCTATTTTTTCTTCCATCATTACAAGTCTGGTTTTAAGGGTTCTTTGTAAAAATGTGTATGATAAAATAAATAGGGTAATAACATAGTTAACTAGTAAGCAGCAAATAGTGACATGCCCCACATCCCCCCCAAAAAAAGACAATTTGAGTCATTAGCAGTAGCATTTTCAATTTGCTGAAATTAACACCCGTGCATAAGGCTAAGCAGCCTGATGCATACATACATTTTACAACTATTGCCAGACCAACAAAAAAAGAGAATAGTCAAACATATTCCAAGTCTGTCTGAAAGGCCTCCTACCATTTGGACACACATTGAAAAAAATCTAGTAAGAGCCTTCCAGAGATCATTAGTCCCTCAGTCCATTAGCTGAGTATACAAATGCACCACACATTGACTGGTAAACAAAAAACATTGAAGTCTATCTATAGCTCAAATGTTTTATTTAGTTTTGGATAAAGTGGGGAAGAGTTAGAATCTAGACAGGATATTGACATGTGCACAGCATAAACATTTGTTTCAGACAAAAAAATGAAAAGGGAAAAACCTTTACAATTGTTTCATTTGATGAAACAAATAATTATGCTGTTTTGGGTTCAGAGGCAACGAACCTCCAAATCTGCAAGTGCACAATTAAAAAAAAAACATGCGGCCGACACATTGGCCACCAGCACGTTCTGCGCAGCAAGACAAGTTAATATATTTTTCGTATATGCGGGCATATAATAATTCATTATTTTGGATTCGGACGAACTGCCAAATAAACGGAATTTCGTGAATCCACAAGTTCATCCGAATGCACATATCTACAGGACGTAAGGTGAGGAATAATCCCCCAATAGGATTACATACTTCTTCATATTTCCTGCTGTGTCTCCAGGTCAAGAAGTGAGGGAAGATCTCTCCAACGGGACACAAAACATAGAAAAACTAAAAAAGGGTTTAACTATTCCCTACGCTATCTGAATAAAAAAATTATTGGCTATAGATATACTTAATTCAAAGCTTCAGTTTTTGATCCCTTGCTGTTGATCACTGAACAAGTCAATAGCTGGTTTTACATTCACTTTTAAGGCAGGCAATAGACATGCTTCAAAAATAGGTTCACAATTATAGCATTTTTACCAGACATTAGGAATAAACAATCAATTTATCTTAACATTTTTCAACAAGGTTTGCTCATAATGAACCATGGTTATGCTTTTCAAAGCATGTGCATATTTGTTACATGTTACATGTGACTGGTATCCCCTCTGATCAAGCAGAGTGCTTTCCTGCCACTTGCAGCAGTCATTCAGCAGGAATAAAGTGCAGAAGCCCTCCTTCTAACCACAGAAAAAGTTCAGCACACATATACAGGGTACCATTTCATATTTTGTGTTGGGAGTTAAAGGATGAAAGGCAGTGTATATTAGGCAGACACACGATAGTGCTTGATTGACTAAAGTCAAATAGGCTGTTCACTTTACAAAGAAATTTGTGCTTTGCAGGGGAATATTTTTTTGTTTGTTTAGTGAATGTGGCGAAGCTCTGCTGACTTCTGCTGACTTTTTTGTTTTCCTTGTTTGCAAAGTGAAATTTCACCTCATTCACTAAGCTAAGGGAACATTCCCCTGCAAAGAGCCAATTCCCCTACAAAGTGAACAGCCTCTTGCCTTTAGGAAATAAACCCCATACTCACACTCACTACTTTTGAAGGATCTAACATTCCTGACTATCTGTGTTCAAAGCTGCAAACTTTGGAGAAAATAAAGTTATTTTTGATGGCAAAGATTACTGATTAACACAGTGTACTAACAGTTGTTTCTTGGAGAAAAAAATAGAGACCATTTTATACAGACCTTGCTGTTTAAGCCCTCAGCGCTGATAAGCTTGTTTTCCTTGTTTGATTAGAATAGTTTACAATATTTTACAATCTTATTCCATTATCTCTACCAAATGATAATCTAACCCCAAACTTAGCCATAACAGTAACATTTATTCTAACTGCTGCATACTCAACTTTACTTGCACAGGATGCCTCTCCACTGATAGCAAGTAGCTCTACTGAAAAGCATGTGACACAATCCTAGCACCAGAAGAAACTCCTCCTAAAAAATAAATACAGAAAGTCTCTCATCCTTAGACTGTAACATTTATGCCTCCTGATATAGTCATCTGGGTAGCAATACACAGAGACTTACAGTATGTATTTTTGTAGCTTTTTAGCCCTCATAAAATGTGAAAAAGTCCAGTTTGTCTAAAATCCTCCACTCTTCCACTAACAGCGGTGCCTTGCTGTGCCTCCATTATGACTGGTGCAGAAAGCTGAGCTATTGATTTAGACAATGAGGATGATTTACTAAAGGAGTTGATAATCTTCACTCAATAAATTGGGTGAAGATTAACTTCAATTATACAATCTTATAAATTCCTGCTTATTTATTTTATCTGCACATGATTGAATGAACTCTGCTACAATTTATGCATATGACTCAGGAAAAGGGAATGACAGTTCATGCATGACTTAGTTTACCACAGTATCATTTTCTACTATGAACAAGAGCCTAAATAATAGAAACAAGTTTTGCTACCACTTTGTACTAGTTTCTGCTAAAGTTTAATAAGAAATGTGTTGGGTTTGCAATTGCTATAATTTTGAGAAAGTGGTAAGGTAAAGCTGTAAAATGTAACTCTGGATCCCATATCATGACACCAATTTCAACCAATACAGATCCTCTTTGTAGCTCTCACAAATTGTCTACAGTCTCTTGAAGTAGATCTAAAACCAACCACTAAAATGCATATACATTTTAACATTTCAGGGCTTGTTCATACCATGTCTGGATCAGACCCGGACCAGAACAGTTTTTACCTTCACCTGAAATGCATCCCAATGTATTCCTATGGTATTTTTGAGCTCTGTTCCCACCAGTGAATAACTAAGGGATCTATTCACAAAGCTAGCCGAAGGATCAGCCGAAGTTAACTATGAACATCAGGTAAAACACAAAGTTGTGTTTTGTTAATGACTCCTTTGTGTAAGTTCTTTGCATGTTTTTGTTCCATACTATTAAATACAACTTTATGTGATTTCCAGCTGCTAACAACAGCAAATAGGTTGGCATTTACTAGCACCCCAAACTATCCAATACTATCAACACAGAGGGGCAATAAAATTGTATAAAATGTGTGGCAATATGCAGATGCAAAGTAACCCACACTAGTTAACAAGATTACCTTGAAGTTGTGTTTATATCACTAAGACGTCCTCAGTATTAGAGAATACACACACTAATTGCTTGTTTTATTTAACATACGAGTTACTTTTCTAATGCTCAGTACATGCCATTACTGACCCGCATGTTTTTATCACTGTACTACAAAGTAAGCAAAATGAATATGTTGCCCCGATGACCTATAGATATGAAAATCAATTATCATAATAAAATGGTACTTGACACAAAAACCTTAATCTATCCCAACTATGCAGGCCTCTGCCACTCTCTGTGGAGATACAGAAATGACCAACCACCACCTATTAGTTACGGCTAGCCTGGCAATTTTATAACAAACTTTCAGTTCTTTACTAATATGCTTTGTGTAATACCATGTGATTGAATGCATATGACATATTTAATGTCCAACTTTTATGGTCCCCTTGTTTGTTAACTACCTTCTTCAATTAAATATTTTTTTTTTTTAAAGGAACCTCATCCTAATATTTTACATGCAAAATCAGAATGTCATTTAACAATGGTAGCCACAGTTTAATGAGACCACATGTACAGATAATTAAATAAATAATCCTTTTTTCTGTAGGTAAAAGGTGACTTTGAGACATGATATGAAAACAAGTTAAAGTTGAAAAGAACATTTAATCACTTTCTTTATTACAGGGAATTAAATGGTAATGTGGAAAGTAAAATTCTCTGGGACCAACCATAAATCAATACAAATTGTTCAGTCCAAAGTACAACCTGTTTATATTTAACCCCTGTTTTTCTTCTGTTTGAAAATTAAACATCAACTTCAGGCAATAAATGAAATCAATCAGTGAACCTCTAATGCAATCAAGCAAACACTGCGGTTGTGCTTCAAGTATATCTTAAGCCATTTGTTTTTTTTTTATTAATTTTGAATTCATGGTTAAAAACAGTCAGTTTTCTTGCCATTTGTTTCCCATCTGTAAACACAACAGGAAGTTAAAGGAGATCTCTCAAAGGAAGCAAAATCACCTCTGTGACAGTTGTCATCACAAAAAGTGCTACCTGCTTCAATCTCTGCTCAGACTTTGATAATCCATTATAGCAAACCCTGTCTTTGCAACATAGCCACTCTGTTCTTGCAACCCCTTGGTGGGGTGACCTTGAAGTGTCAACTTGCATCTAAGTAGCCGGGAGGCCACTTGGGTCACTGGCCCATCAATCTATGAGGGGTGCTCTGGTGAAGACTAAGAGGGTTATTCACAAAGCTGCCAAAGGCAGCTGAGTGAATAACCCACCCGAAGTGAAGTGAGCCGAACGCTGTTTGGCTATTCACTTTAGGCTTGTACGGCTGATTTCAGCCGTATATTGCCTGAAATCAGCCGTACATCGGCTTGCTTCTGCTGGCTTTGGCTGGCTTTGGTTCAGCCGAACATGCTCAGCATGTTCGGCTGAGAGGAAGTGCAGAAGGAGTTTGACTCAGCCAATCCAACATCTGGATCAGCTGAGCCGAAGCTCCGGCAGCTCACTCGCTGCCGTTCGCCCCTATTCACATAGGGCCGAACGGCAGTGAGTGAATAGTTGAATGCCGCCAAGCAGCATTCGGCTCAGCTATTCTGTTCGGTAACTCTGTGGTACCGAGCAGAATAGAAAATCAGTAAAAAAAGTAGAAACATAAAAAGTAGAATTTTTTTAAATTTAAATAAATTATACATCTAATCTCAGTGACATCTAGCTCCACCTAACTTTTTCCTATTGGCCAGGACCTGCTAGAGTCTTCTAGCAGGTCCCGGCCAATGAATAACAACTGGGCGGAGCCACCCGTGACATCATGGCCGGCTCCGCCCAGGTAACCTGGGGATGCTGATCTGTTATTGCACGGCTGGCTCCGCCCAGCTGTCAGTTGCAAGGCTTTCGGCTGGCCTTTGGCCGGTCGTTTGCCCCGCTACGGGTTTCACTTCGGCTCAGTCAAGCCGAAGCATATGCATTCGGCTCGGCTGAGCCGCTCGGCCTGCTTCAGGAGCTGTATGGGCTATAGTTAATAGCTTTGGATCCTTCGGCTAGCTTTGTGAATAACCCTCTAAGTTGTCACTTAGACTCTGTTCCTTAGGTGAGCCTGTGCTAGCTGTCAGGGATGTCAATCATAGCAATAATATATATAACACTACCTTAAATGGTACAATTCCTGATTTTACTTGATTTTTTTTGCAGGAGAACTGGTAAGATATTAAACAATGTGGAATCTCCTGTAAAGTTTTACCACCACTAGCTATGACATACACTATATGGCTTTTCCTCACACCCAGGTTTTGTCATCCATGTTTACAAAATGTCTTTTGACAGACAAAAGTCTTACCTTTGAAACAAACAAGATTCTCAATATTTTGTGAATGTTGATAAAATTTTAGAATAACCAAAACCTAGGTTTCTAATGTTTGTGGAGAGAGAGAAATAGAGAAATATACAAATACAATATTTAACTTAAGCTTTGCTTTGTATAAGGCCTGGTCACACTAACATTTTGCATTGGTTTACATTTGCTGTAAAATGATGCAAGCATCATTTTATTACAGGGCAATATGTTTTTAACATGCTGCAGCACTTAGGATTTACATGAGATTAAAAAAATCCCAGAGCACTGCAATGCTTTATAGCTAGGGATTCACTGATACCAGTTTTTCGGTATTAAGTACAAGTACCGATATTTATATTTCAGTACTCGCTGATACCGGATACGATACTGCTACTTCTGGTAGCATGGAGCTGGCTTCCTAGGCAATCAGAAAGCTTCTTGTTTGTCCGGGAAGCCGGCTCCATGCTGTTTGGCTAGCTTGATGCTGATTGGCAAGGAAGCCTGCATCTTAGTCAATCAGCACTGAGCTGGCTTCTAGACATGTAACCTGCGGAAAAAATTGTTTTGGTTAGGTTCATATATTTTGTTATTTTGGAATTGAGGATTCGGATACGAAATTCAATTTGGTTCGGGTTTCGGATTCGGACAAAATCCGAATTTTGTTTGTTTTTGATGAGTTTACTAAATACTAAAGCTGAATTTCCTAGACCCGAATGACATTCGGGATCTGAATTTCCAAATTGCACTCAGGAGCTCCCAAATACGGCCAATACAGCCAATATCTGCCGCCCATCTTCCTGATTTGCCAGGAAGCCGGCTCCATGCTTTTTGGCTGATTTCATGCTGATTGGCCAGGAAGCTGGCTCCATGTTCCCTCACCACACTGCTGGTCAGAGGAAATACTCTCTGACCTGAAGTTCCAGTATTAGGGGTAAGTATCAGAGTATTTGGACGAGTACAAGTACTTGCCCAAATTCTATGTATCGGCACCAATACTAGTATCGGTGCATCCCTAATTATAGCAATGCATCACAACAGATGACAACGCACCTTTACACTGTGTGGCAGCGCACAAACATTGCGAGCTGTGTGCCATGTGGTCTGGTGTGGTGTGAACCAGCCCTTAAAGTGACATTAAAGCAAAAAAATGTTTCCCCTCCCCCCACGTAAATGTTAGCATCTTATTCTGATCTTCCTCTTCTTTCCCCATGTTTTCATGTGTCCCTCCAGCGGTGTGACATCACTCCGATCCAGCGCTGACTGCTCTGTCTCTCCGATCCAGCGGTGTCTGCAGGCGGGTGTACGCGTCCATAGACTTACCTTGCGTCTCCGCTCGTCTCCCGGCCGAGAATAGGAACTGCGCCCGCCCCAAGATCCTTTGCGGCCGTACGATCACTTCCTGATTCTCAGCGCGGGATCAAGCAGCGATAACGAGGTAAGTTTAAAACCAGTTCAAGCGTTTTTTTTTTTTTTTAGACTTCTTGCCTATATCTACTGCTTGCTAGCAGTAGATATAGGCAAAAAAAACGGAGGGTTTAGAACCCCTTTAAGGTCTTATGTGTATATTCACTCTGGGTATGTAATTAATATGGGTAGAAGGGGATTACAAGTGGGCAATCAACAGAATTTGGGTCTAATTCTATCTATTGTTTCCAGACAGCATGTAAGTGACAGCTGCCCAATCTTTCTAACAAAGAGGCAATATACATGTTTTATGAAAGTGTGAATAGTAATAATGATAAATAGAATTCATGCGCGCAGGACTCCATACTATTTCTGATACATGCATGCCATTCTTATTAAACCTAAACATGCGCTTCACTATCCTGAAGGTTATTTATGGAATAGGGTTAGATAATGGCAACTCTGCCATATTGGGTATCTAGGAGGGATAAAACATTCTCCAAAGAAATAAAGTCATCAAGAGAAGTAACCATCGTACATTATAAATATAGTTATTTCAAAATTTTAATATGTGACTGTTTACTTTATTTATTTTACATTAAACATATACTTTCAACTATACATCATTTCTGAGCAATAAACAACACGGTAGCACTTTAAAGCCATTTAATAAAGAGAAACATTTTTATAAGCCAGGGGGTCCAACATGTGCAAAATCTCTAATAATAAAATGGCAGTTGTATAGGCACTGTTACCATAATAATACTTTCTCCAGATTTAATTTAAGAAACAAGACATCATCAGTATTCAGAAACCAGAACTTCTTTATAAGATCTTCTAGTTGAATGAGCAAAATATACTTTAATTGGCCAGAAAAATGCTTAATTGTGAATGGCAGATTTCATGTATTGTAGAAACAGCTGACTGACTAGGTAAAATAAGCCAGCGTGCTTCTGATTTTATGCTTGAGATAGCAGAGGTTTCTGCTGTCACTATAAAGCATGTATCTCCTTACAACTTCTAGTCTCTGGGCCTGATTTAGTAGAAATTAGTAATCCGTCAGATTGATGGGCAGCAAACAACATGTTCTGGTGGCGCCTTGAAATTTCTTGTATCCATCACCAGGTCATGATTTACTAAAATGGTTTCAGGCTTTGTAGTAAGGGAGAACTCTGGCCACATATTAATAATTAATTAGCCTCTTTAAGTGCAGTTTGCAAAAGACCACACAGCTGTGTTGGCATAATCCTAAAATGAACATTAAAATGACTTGTAACTTGCACTGTTGGCTCAATGAGTATTCATTTTACAACTTCATTCCTTTTTTGAAACCTTGTGCTTTTAATTGGCATTGATTGTCCCCTACCTTTCATATGTACAAAAGGCTTCAGATAATTAGTTTTCTTTTTGTCAATTAGTGCATTTCCAAGCTTGTGCTGAAACAGAACTGTTTGACAACAATCACTATCTTTAAGCTGCATTTAATAGACTTAAGACCAGTGTAATATCATAAAGGGGTGTCACAATTGAAAGTAATGCCATCAGCAATTTCCTATATCAAGATCATCAAATGCTAAGAAGGAAACAAATAATAATACCCAAACTACTGATGCAGACAGTATTATTTTTGTTAATAAAGTGTATGTAGAGTCAGTTTATTTTTAGTATATAATCCGTTTTCCTTCACTTCTCTGAGACGCAACAGGAAGTAAAAATACGTCTCTCAAAAATTAAAGGAAGTTGCCCTTTTAGACGGTTGTTATCATTAGAGAGCTGTTTTGTTGACAATGGTTACCAGTACAAATATAGGGGTGAATCCTCCAAGCTGGGAAATAGAAAGCAATAAAAACTTGAGTTCATCCAAAACAAAAAAGAAAATGTTGGCTATAGATATTTAAACTGTCTGGCATTGGCTCCAGTGCTTTTTTGTACAATATTTGTAAACTGGCTACCAGTTACACATTCCAATCTATTATCATCAATATGTGGACATCAGCAAGGTTTGAGTCCACAGATTGTAACCATGTTAAATGTGAATCAAATATAATTCCACAATGACCAATTTGCTCACACAGTATATGTTGGGCAAAATAATAGCATTATTAGTGGGCACAAAACACATTTTAATTAATATAAAAAAGAGGTAAGGGAGTACCCCTTTAATTAAATGTGGCTGAATGGCAACTCCTAAATAATATTCAATACATTATTGCTGATTCTCCATCTTATGGAGATAACCCATGTACAATACACAATACACAAATTATACCATAGACGAGATCCAAACTTACAAATATATCCTTTAATAATTGTTACATGGAAAATATCAAAACCAAATATGGTATAATTTGTGTATTGGCTGAATTCTCTCCATGAGGAGGAGAATTAGCAATAACAGCACATTTTCTAGAAAATTCAAAAAAATCCTTATTACATTATTACACCCTAGAAAGATGTCTAGGAGAGTTCTGACACATTGTAAAGAATGCCTTCAGGTTGCCATATTGCAAAGAAACATTTGAATTTTTTGCACCATGTTGAAAATCATAGTGGCTGTAAACTGAAATGATAGCCATTGTTTAATAACAGACTTACAGAAAAGCTTGTGCAGCAATTATACATGTTATATTCTACAAAAAGGAATAGCTAAAGTGGTCATTTTCCAATGAAAGCTACATGCTGCAAATACTCTTATACCCCATACTCTTAGTGACAAGTATGGGGCAGTTCTGCCGTCAAGATTGGGTCAAACAGCTCCCTAAGCTCAACCCACTTTGTTTTTTTAATTATACAAATATGACCTTCCTATATCAAGGAAGACCATATTTGTTTAATAAAAAAACAAAGTGGGTTGAGCTCAGGGTACTGTTTGACCCAATCTTGATGGCAGACCTGCCCCATACATTAACATAAGATGTAAAGTGTATCTATAACCAAAACATTTTTTTGTTTTGGATAGAGTGGAGAAGGATTAGGACGCCTGCCAGATTTTACTGCTTCGAGGGATTCCTTCACTTTCTGCCTGGTAAAAAAAAGGATGTCCCTAAGACAGGAAGTGAGGGGAAGTAAAATGCTTTTGATTAAGTTAAGTAGAGGAAAACTAGAACCTGTCTCAGCGTTTTTTCCTTCTTATCCTCTCTGGTAAAAGATTGTCCCCAGAACAGAAAGAGAGAAAAACTTTTGTCTAAAAGAGCCCCAACAGCTGTAAAAACCTGACAGGGTTCCATCCTTTCTCTATTTAATCCAAAACAAAACAAAAAGTGTTGGCTGCAGATACACTTTAAAGCAGCCAGGGAGTAAAAGACATGCATGGACACATAAAAGAACATACATAAAAAAATAAAAGCAGATAGATAATATGGCATTAATTTAAAGAAAACCATAACACACAACTGTTGCTGCACTTTTTCCTCCTCAAATCCTGCTGGCTTCATTCAAGATAAGCCTTTTCCTTCTTTGTACATAACTTTAGCACTTTTCCTAAATGCTAACAAATTTCATCCCTCATTATTTTCCTTTTTCAAAATATATTTTGTTCTTCTTGGTCTTCTACGTTTTCCTGCTCCCTTGTTCTATACTCCCCACACTGTCTTCATAATTTGAAGATCTTCCTCATTACTTACGCTGATGAGCTCCTTGAGCTGCTATCTTAAAATAAAATGTGGTTTACTAAAGTTAACTTAGTAAAAAGCTGTTTTATTTAGTGCACAGTATAATGTGAGCATACAACTGAAACATAAGGTGCGGAAGTGTCGCTTCACCCTTAAGGCAGGTAAGGCAGTTGCCAAAGCCAGTGAAACCTATAAAACTGAAGTGAGTGTTGTACATTCATGGTTGGCAGTGCTTGGCATTTTACATTTCCTGACAGCAGGTATACTTACACCACGGAAGCGATAGAAATTTGAAATTGATCTAGGGACTAAGACTGGTCTGGAGTTTGATTTTTTTACCTATTATCAGAACCAATGACTTACAATTTACACTTATTGACAATATGACTGAGGGAATGTCTTAATAGACACTGGGGACAGACATATACTGTATATTCCAGTATACCTAATGTTGCGTTAGGTTCTAGTAAGCTCCATGTTCTCCTTAGATCATACATTTTTCCCTTCTGGTCCCGACTAAATCTTATCAACCCCTGGTTGTTATGAGGGGTGTACTCTCCTCATCTAAGTAGGTATACTCTAGCCATTCCTCACAACTCTACAGTAAAATGGACATTCCTTGAGTGTCTTAAACTTATGTTTTCAATTTCTGAATCTAAACTCACCTGTATAAACATCTATCATTTGTAAATATATAATATATAAAATATAGTGTTACAATGTTTATTTCTATTTTAAAATACCTTCATGAAAAATTAAAACTACACAACTAAGAAAAGTCAGCAGGTGACAGCATTACATTATGCATTAAGCATTATATTTTTTGAGAATCGCATGCAAATCTGTAAATAATAATGCAGCAGCAGAGATATAATTGTCCGACACGATCTTAATGGGATATTCAAACTGTAATTGGAAAATGCAGTATTTTATCTACACGGCTCTTTCATTTATAATACTATACTTGCCACTAGGTGGCTATTTCTGATCATCTCATTTTACCGTTTTAATTACATTTTAATATCCTTAGCTGCATAAACAAAGATAAATTACAGACCTTGTTCTATCTGTCTGCTTGCTCAGGCACAATCTGTAATAATATCAGCTTTTGTTTGTGCCTCTTCTAATTAGATTCTGAAATCTAGGCTTCAGCAATCAATAATTTTAATTTCAGAATCGCCTTTTGATCTTACATTTCATGTTTGTTTGCTGCAAATGATCAGCAGAACAAAGCTAATAATTTATGCAGGAAGGAGAAAAAATAATAATATATCTCTGCAGCAATGGATAAGTGTTCAAACCATCAAGAGAAGCCTGCAGACTTAGTTTGACACAGGTCTAATTAGCATGCAGATATGTGTCGCCTCATTGGCAATTCAAATTGCTTTTTTTTTTTTTAGATTGTACTTCAAATTGTGCTACTCAAACATTGTATTTGATTTCCAAAGCCCCCCTGGGCATGCCATACTATCTGCCTTTATCCTTATATGAAGCATTTATTGAACAGTCTGTTTTGCCTGTTTTTCCCTTTGTGAGTTTGTATGTTTTTAAAACAGCCAAGCCATGTAACCCAGGGATCTGCTTTTGTCTAGAAAGACAGCAACCAGTTGTTCTATGGCACGGCACGTGGCACATTAAGTATGGTAACAGACATGCACTGCCTTGCATAGCTCTATTCACATGATGGCTGTTGTAGAGAAGTCTTCATCTTGCTGCCACTCATGGAAAAGGGGGAGGCTATCTTCTCAGCATGCATTAATATGCGGCACATAACAACTTGTCTGAATGCCAGTCTTCAATTCTTCATTACACAAAATGGCTGGATTGCCGTCATTGTTTTTTCTAAACCTTACTGCATGCTCCCAGAAGGCATCCACTGTCGTAGTGCTATCAGTATGGTGACTTATGCATCTGAAGTTGTCTGTGGTATGACACATTGGAAATTCCTGCTAACATCAAGGCCTTTTTTTCCCCAATCCATACAGCAACAAGTGGTAAAATCAATGATGTACAGTTATTCAGCAATGTAATTCATTTCACTGACTCTGGCTTTTGGCCAGATCCGCCATCTGTCTCTGGCTCTGCTTTCTCTCTTGCTCGCCTGAATTTGTCCTACATTTCGTAATGATCCATTCTTGCCTTCCTTACTGCGTGGCAAAGGTACAGTACCAATCCCCCCAATTGCCAAAGGGGGTGGTGTAACTTCAGTGGCACTCCAGATACTCCATCTTCGTGCCAAAGGTCAGGAAGGACTAAGCAAGAAAACAAAAAGACAAACTGCAAGAGACGTGTATGTATCATATTGCTCCTGCCTCAGCTTTTTTCTCTTTTTGTTAAAAGCATTAAGATGGATCTGTCTCACAAGGGAACATTTCCTGTTTCATTAGAGTATCTTCGTTTCCTTTATCGGAGGCTGGCACCATACGCCACTGCACAGCTCGTGAAGTGTAGACTATTGGAAGCTCGTGCATGCTTGCCACCAAGCAACCTTCTGCAATGGAGACAGGGTGCCTACTTCAGGATCTTATGCGTGCTTGCTGTTTGAAGCTGCAGAAAAGTGAATAATCAATTAAGTATTGATTTCTTGTACGATTTGGTAAATTTCAAAGGCAAGACAAAGAGGATGGCTTAAAGGAAAGCACTGCAGGGACTTGGCGTAAATTAAACAACTAACAGCAGTGCAGAATAAAATAACACCTCAAATGAATATTTCCCTGGAAGAATTAGTACCAGCTATTGGAAGACAATGGTGGATTTAATCAAAACGGCAAGCATCCGAGCATCTTAACTACGAGACGGGGGAAGGAGCTAATTATAACCACAGATTTTAATGGAGTTAATTTGACTGAACGGATGCAAATGTGCTTTATTTATGGATGACAAAACAAGCCTACAGCATCGACTTTGGAATTATCGCATATGCTTAACATCAAAAATCCTTTAGATATCGAGCCAACAGTCCATTATTTTTTTTACAGAGCAGGTATTTATATGTTAGGACAAATCTGAAGGTAGATGCAATACAAATAAGGATTGCATGATGAAATGCATGTTTTAATAATCTTTTATTTTTGCAACCAGTCTATAATTTTCTTCATTTAACACTATACAATCTTTTAATCCCTTTAGCTATTTAATATAATAAATATACATATCCTTTATACTGTGTAGCTTTTGTTTCCAGTGTGCAGTTTATTAACAGCAATTTTGTGTTCCTTGAGAATTTTTCAGTAGAGGGGAATTATACGGAAGAATGAAAATTAGAAGGTCATTTTTGTGTTTTGCATTTATATGTAATCTTGGGACAGATCTGAATGAATAGTGTCTTATAGTCAGCGAGGTCTGTAATTATGAAAGAATTTTGAAACGTGGAGGGAAATAGGACACTTTCTGAATGATGGGCACAATATGGTATAATCATTGAAAGAAAAAAAATACTGTTCTGGCTGCAATTATAATATCTTGACTGCTTAACTCTTTCACTTTCAGTGCTGATAATCAGGGCAAGCTCATTGATTGTTGCGGCAGCTATGTTAATGTGGATGCATTGCTATATTGTGCAAATGTTATACCTAAATATTCTTATTCTTCATTTCCATTCTTATCTCCCCCTCTCCTATCTCTCTATTTTCTCCATCCTGATTTCTTGCTGTCTTGAAAGCTACGTTCCTGAAGCCTATCACAGTAACCACTCTGCATTAAGCTGAAACACAAAGACGATGTAGGAATAATGAATCCTCATTTGCATCAACATTTGTATTCAGATTTGCTAGGCTATAAACTTGCAAGATCAAGCAGCATATTAAACAGATATTCCACTAGTAAATTGCAGCTTTTGCAATTTGCGGAGCCTTGTGTTCTTAGGAGTGGCTGATAAAGTACCATGACTGTACAGATTGTATTGGTTCGAGCTGCTTGCAGTACATGATGTCAGTCTGGGTCACTGTGAGACTACCAAACACCAGTGAGGATTTTTAAGGCATACCAGGACATGTGACCAAGCAAATTCTCAGTTTTCTAGAAATCACTGTCAATGAGTCTTACAGCACTGGTGGGAACACCGGAGGAGGATGGAGGACACTTGGTGCATCATCATAGGATTACATCATCCATCATCACTATTTACTTGTGGATTATACTGCTGATCTGACTAATACAACTGACTAATATGTCCTTTGGAACCTATAATCCTTTTTATGTTTTTGAATGCACTAATCATCTGATTGTACAGTATGATATGTGAAGTAGAAGCTTATATGTGCTAATAATGGTAACATGAGTATTATTTTATCAGTTTGTACCATTGCATTATTACTGCTGATGAAACATTTTGGAGCACAGTAATACCCTAATATAGTAAAACACCTGTAATTATTGGTATTTTGTATGTAAATATGATGAATTGATTTTTTCTACTGAATTAATTCTGTTTTATAGGACCAGCCTTACCTGCTGGTGAACTGTAATGCTGACCTCTCAAAGTAGTGGTGCTATTCCTTGCATAACGACTGTAAGCGGTGTGATATAAAATGGGCTGTTTTGCTCTAATTCCATAATTTATACATTTTTACACAGTTACAAAAGTAAAGGTGATAGCAGAAGTTTGCATAGTGATGTGAGCATATCAGTGCTGTCTGCTTCTCCAGTACAGTTAGTGATTACAAAAATCCGTATCTTGCAGAAAGAATACCAGCATAATAAATGTAGCATCCTATTGACTGTCTGATTAATCATACCTTCCTAGATTTTCATGTTACATAAAGTACTGTGCTAATGCATAAAATATGACAATTTACATATCCCATGATATGTAGATTTTTCGCTGCAAAAATAATTTCTGCTACCATACTATGCATCAACTAATGACACAGGAGCAGGATGTATTATTATCGTTTAGATATTTTTAAGCTAAAACTGAGACCGTGTGCTTAATATCATCTACACTGAATTAATTTTCATCAGTTGTTTTAGAAATTAACTTTCTAAATCCTTACAAGTAGTTTGGGTGCTCTGTTAAAAGTAATGGCATGATTTTTGAATTGCCGCATTAAAATGATTTACTTGGAATATTACAATACATAGTAGTTGCACACAAAAATCTTTACATGGTTAAAGCAGTTTTACAATAATATACTGGCATCTTACAGCCTAATGACTGCTTCCTATGATAAAATGATTATAGTGCCATGTTGCTATGTCGCCTCAGGTACCCTGTGCAATGGTACAGTCTATTCTTATTCATACAATAAAGTGCGTTATGCCAAGACTTGCATGACTTTTGTATAGCTCACTGCTTCTCAGTTTGACAGTGAAAACATTGAACAATAGACACATTGTACCTTATGTACAATCTCTTAATGGCTATTCTGCTCTGCATAGAACTAGTTGTGCAGACTGGAATATTGCACTCATGTACTGAATATCTTGTGGAATGTGCAAGAATTACTGGTTATATAAAATGAAAAGATAACATTTTGAAGATAGAGGTTATGCACTAGATCATTTGTATATATACAAATCATCTTTGTATATATATACAAAAATTATTAAAAATACCTGTATTCACCGAAGTCTGAAATAGAGGTGTATATTAACCATTGGCATACTCTGTTTTCGGCCTATTTTACATGAAAACACTTGACAATGCAATCAACGTTAAGCTACCGATTACAATGACTATGATTTTTTTAAATAAGCTCATAGTAGGTGACATATTTTGCCTTTGTGATGTACTAAGGAAACAAGTGTGCAAAGAAGGCATACATATGGTGAATGCAAATCATTCATTAAATAACAGCTCAATGTGCATGTCTAAAGATTTTTATCCCTTCGTCCCCAGTGAATTATGTAAAAGCAATATTCATGTGCTATATGACCAAGATGCAGATAATTATGCCATTAACTGCCCATATGTTGAACAAAATGGTTCTCTTGTTTAAAAGTGACCCATTGGTTACAGCTAGTGCACTTCCTGGGCAAAAGGCACACATGACATTAGAGTGTAAAACCATCAACAGGGAAACTTAACCATAAAGGACAGAGATGTTAGATAAAAGTACAACTGTAATAAAAAAAATACTTGAAATGCTATGATATGTATTAAAATGTAATACCACTTTACAGTTAAAATGCATTGCTATGCTTATTAAAGGAGGGAATAGTACACTGAGCTGTGTTACTTTCAAATAAGTGCACAGATTTGAAGGAAAAAAAATACATATCATCTGAACCTAACTGGGAGTTTTAAGCCAACACAAAGATTATTTGTTTGGTAATTAGTCAAAAATGTTTCAATCTGTTTGGATAAAACCTTTACATTTACAAATACACAGACCAAACACTTAAATTGTAATGTGTGTGACCAATTTTATATCTGGCACGTTACACTGGACACAGAAGTTTTGTTGACCTTTGTATTGCACAGTAGTGAGCCTCAAGGGGAAATGTCAAGTGCTCTCTTTTCTGCTGCTGTCATTCAAAGTGCATTCTGATCTGAACATAACAGAGGAGTCACCACTCTGATTTCTTGCATACCTAAATGTGATCTTTGTGGCTGTGTCCAAGGTTATAGTGTGTATCATTTACAGAAAATTATTTTAATGCCTTATTGTGAGTACGGAAGAATTAATGTCCTTGCCTTTAGCATTTCTCTATATGACCTGTCTTTAATTTTAAATATTCAAGTGCAATCACGTTCATACCTTTCAGTCACTACTTTTTAATGTTGAGGGAAATGTACAATAATCTGTCATATTTTTATAGCATGGAGTATAAAACGGAGTATACTGTGTTCAGAGTTGAACAGCATGTATTATATATTATAGTGCACAGCAGGGGCGGACTGGGCCGGGGGGCAGGGTTGCAATTGCCCCCCGGGCCTCT
>NW_017308231.1:152961-165359 GCF_000935625.1 Nanorana parkeri | reverse complement strand
CGGGAGGCTCCTGCAGGGGGCCCTCTAACATGCCGCGTCTAGCTGGTACAATCAGCGCGGATCGCCGCGCTATGCGATCCGGCTGGCTGTATCAGGCAGAAGCGGCCCTGTAATCAAGCGCTGTAGAGGGCAGCCCGTTGGGTCCTTCTGAGGACCCCCTTGAGGATTGAGGAGCAGCATCGGATGCGGTCCGGCCGGCAGGGTGCAGCGGCAGAGGGAGAGAGTCACTGCAGCTGCGGCCACAGCAGACACCCCCTCCCCCCACAACCAGGGTCCATGGAGGCCCCCACTGACCACCAGGCCAAGGTAAGGTGACAACATTTTTTAGAACAAAATCCGGGGACATTTTATCACCGGGCGCATAAAACAAACTTTTTAAAAATATATTCACCTGATCCCTGCATCCACCAAAAGTGCGGCCTCCCGTCTCCCACGCTGTTAGAAGCTGCATGCGACGCGCGCTGGTTACTACTTAAACTGGCGTGCGCTGTGTGCAGCTTCTGAGATGATACGCTATTAGCGTAGTGGGAGCGATGCAACATGCGCAGCCAGCTTCCTCGCTATGCTAATAGCGTATCTTCTCAGAAGCTGCACACAGCGCTCGCCAGTTTAAGTAGTTCATGGTTCTCTATAATGTATTGTTGGGATAGTGGGATTTGTAGTCCTTTGTAGCTGACGGTATATTGCGGGGGCCAAGTTGCCGCACCATGGGCCTCTGGGTTGTACTTGCCCCCTGGGCTAAAAGTTGCCAGTCAGCCCCTGGTGCACAGTATATAGAGTAGGAGAGTCTGGAGTATGTCACATACAACAAAAAGTATGCAAAGGTCCCTCTACTATATATTCTGCACACATACCTACAGTACCACTTCATTTACCCACTTTAAAACTTCCATTAGTGGATTTGAACACATGACTGGTGTCAGGCAGGGCTGTACACCTGCCCACCAGATTCTATTTTATCCATGCTTCTCTGTGACATGAGGTAAAGTTCCACCCATTTAAAAAGAACTAATACCAATTTTAATATTCTAATAATCATAGAAGATACCTACATATACATTATTGACATTTTACAATAAGATTAATGCCTAAAGTTGCAGTCATTCTCTTCTTAGCCTGAAATGACAGGTTTCAAAGTCACTGGTGTTTAATTTCACTGTTATATTGCTAGAGTGCACTCTCACTGTTTCAATGAATATAACCAAAGGGGATTAACATGTATATCCAAAACACATTAAAACTTCCCCTATTTCAATATACATTGTTATAACCAATCATTTATTCAGTAAATTACTCATTTTTACCTATATTGTGCATGTATATTTGTTTGTTTACAGGATGTTTTACTTTCTCGAATATTTCATTATTATTTGGGTCAATAAACGTGGCTTCAGAGAGATCACAGATCATTTAGGATAGACTGGGTAACTGTATGTTCAGCCTCAACGTGTTAACAAATAGCACATTTTCAACCATTGGGGTTTATTGGGTTGAGTCTGAGTTTATTTGCTGCTTATTGAATGGAAGTCATGTCAGGAGTCAAAATACGTCAATATGGATCAATAGCATGGATTCTCAATTTGTTCATATCAAATTGGGAGAATTGGGAGATCATCATGTTGCTTTACAGCTGTTGTCCACTGAATGACTTCCCTAAGGAACTTGCTTTTTAACCTTGGGGCTTGAAGGAGTAATTGGAATCCCAAAGCCTCTATGGATATTTGAAGAGCATCATCTAGTGGCAGGACACCAGATTTGTAACTTTTTGTGGTCATCACAGTTGCTTGATATTATTTTAACTTTAATGCCTATGACAATTAACATGGACCTTATTTTCACAATATTTAGCTATGATAAAGCACAGCCACTGTGCTACATAAGATGTAAACACAAAGGTATCTCTTACACAAAGCAGTTCCAAAAGACTATATAACACGTTGATTACCGCACTGAGATGAAATGTCAAAACAACAAAATAAAAAAAAATCAATTGCAACAGCACCTATGTGTGAAGCTGTTTATTACGATTATAATTATATGATCCCTTATCTGGAAATCCTAATGCATAACCATTTAGGAAAAAGAGGAAGGAGACCTAATGTTTATGTCTATCATTATGTAACTAGAGTTTCCTTAGAAGTGCTGGTAAAGTGCTAGTACTAACTCACAAACCATGGTGACAAGACAGCACAATTAATTATATTATAGTCTAAAAGCAGGAGAAATTACTTTTGTTCTGTACATTTTGAACTCTTATTACAAGGAAGCATTGACACATTGAGGTTGATTTTCGAAAGGAACAACCTAACAAAGTAAATGTTTACTTAGCAAAATGAATGCTCACCTAGTTTAGTGAAAAAGTAAGTTAAAGTTACACTAAACTCAGAAGTCAAATCTTAAACATTGTACAACGTATCTAATTTGTGCATCATTCAGCTGTAGATTCTGAATTGGTGCTGACACTGTACTTCCTTCCGGAGGGTGGCCACTTTTGTTCCTCATGGTCCCTGTGTGTGTTGCTCCCAGGATGGACTACAATCTCAGGTTTAGTTTACTAATTTGTATTGAGATTGTAGTCTTTCAACTGAGTGAGCTTGGAGTGGTGGCTACTTTACAAAATATACACAGGGACCATGGGGAACTAAAGTAGCCACCCTCCAGAAGAAGGGACAATGTCAGCAGCAATTCAGAGATGATTTGAGGATCTCAGCCGAGTGATACACAAAAAGGCTATGGGGTCTATTTATGAAGCTGCCGAGGGCAGCCGAGTGAATGACCGATCTGAAGTGAAGTGAGCCGAACACTGTTCGGCTATTCACTTCAGGCTGGTAGCTGGTACGGCTAATTTCAGCCGTACATCGGCTGAAATCAGCCGTACATCGGCTTGCTTCGTGTGGCTTCGGGTCCTCCTCCTTCTGACCCGAAGTGCAGAAGGAGTTCGACTCAGCCGATCAAACATCTGGATCGGCTGAGCCGAGCCTCCGGCAGGCTACTCACTGCTGTTCGGGCTATTCTTAAAGATCCCGAACAGCAGTGAGTGAATAGCCGAATGCCGCCGAGCGGCATTCGGCTCGGCTGTTCTGCTCGGTCCCTCAGAGGTACCGAGCAGAGCAGAAAAAGAGTGAAAACGTTAAAAAAGTAAATAGTAAACGATTGTGCGGAGCTAGCAGTGACAGCTAGCTCTGCCCAATAGTTTCCTATTGTCCGGCGGCTCTGCTGCTGTAAAAAAGAACAAAAAAAACTCTCCCGGGCGCTCTGATGTGTCTTTTTTTTTCTTTATTCCGACACGATCGATGTCAGAATAGAAAAAAAAAGAATGTCTTTTTGAATGTCTTTTTAAAATAACCAAACACATTTTTAGGCTTAAAAGAGATTCAGGGCTAGCTTCTGGTTGGAACATAGGGTAATTATGCTGAACAGAGGTTTCAGGAATCCCCACCCTTCATCAAGTTCACTGTATTTTTGTTTGCACTGCAGCAAAAACATTAATCCATTGTGTGGATTTACCGTTAGGTTGTGCAGCATCCTTTCCTTGGTTACTAGTTCTTCATAGAGGTGATTAAATCCTGTTTGATGCTTTGTATTCACTGGAGATATAGCACTTTCCCAGTGCAGCTCACCAAATCTGAAATGTACGTATATATCGATGACCACTGGTAATTTTAGGTTCTCCTACCTGTTCTGTGGTTACTTTTCCTGTTTCCAGATCCAGCATCACCAACAACATTTTGGAATAAGCAGGCTAGAATCTCAGGGTCTTTTTACAATTTGTTGCTGAATAAAAAAAAAACCCTCAGGAAAGAAGGTTTAGAGATGCAGGATTCCTGAAAGCTCAAAAGTGAAGGATGCATATCCTGAATAGTAGCAGCAGCATCAGGTCCTATTAGAGCGACTTCCAAAAATAGATACTGATAGACAGACAGCAGAGAGATAAATCTATGACCTTGTATGAGCAATCAAAGTCCTTGTAGTGCACCAACTGGCTTCTGTTCCCGCTGCATGATACCTGGATCTAAGGGCATTGAATCCTTTCAATGTCCAGATGGCAGGCTTAGGGAAAACCTGCGGAACACAGAAAAGTAGATGCAATAAAACAGAATGGGGGGAATTTATCATAGCAATTGCGAGTGTTTAAACTTGCACGGAATATATTTGCACCAGATTTATGATGCTAGTGTAATGTTGTTGATAAATGAGGTTTAATAGACTCCAGAAAAGAAGACTTGTAACTCCAGGCAAAAAGTGTAACTGTTGCATCTTGAAGAAGTGGTCATGGGGGCTTCTTAAGTTGTGATTGTTTTCTTAGGTGATGCTCCAGTTTCAGACAGCCCAGAACAAGTGCAGATGAAAACAGGTGCAAAAAAATGTGCAAAAAACATGCAACTGAGAAAGTAGTGCAAACTCTGGTAAAAAATAGATGCAAAAAGTAGTGCAAGCTCATTTGAAATAAATGAACTTTGCACGATATTCTAATTATTCGAGTTTCACCTGTATATATATAGTCAAAACATAAGTGAATACAAATAAACCATTGTTTGATGCCAGCTACTAATCATGGTCTATCTGTGTTTTCTAGCTAGTGAATATTGTGTTGTGTCTTTCAGACTGCTGTGCCAGAAATATCTCCTCGATTTCCTTGATAGTTTGAGACATCTTAGTCAATCAGACACTAGAGTCTCTAGAGCAAGTTGTGAAGTAAAATAAAAAAATGGATTTATCTTATTTTAAAGATTTTTTTTCCACCATCAGTCTCTCTGCCAGGTCCAAAGTTGGAAATCCATGATCCATATGTAAGACTCAGATGGTGTTCACTGCTTATCATGAATCTTTACTTGGATGTTCATAATGATTTGTCATGGTATTGTTGTATCTTGGAAAAAATAAAGCATTTTGTAATTGTTATTATTATCATCTGCTTTACTGTTGCCAAGTCCAAGATTCTGATGGGGTTGATGGTATATGACAAAATTGTACTATATCATGATTAGCAAGCAAATGTTCACTATAATACTGGAAAACATCATAAAAGTGGGTTCATTTCAAACAGGAGTTAACTATGTCTAGCCACTCAGTAGTGAACATTTATTATATAAACGCTATACTTAGAACATGGAGGAGGACAGTGAGCCAGTATTATTAAAGCAGAACTCCAGGGAAAATTAGTACTAACATTTGTAGTGTGGCTATCCCTGCAAAGGTGTACTGCTCATTTTGGTCTAGGGCTGAAAATAACAAAGTTATACTCACCTGATCTTCTGAGCTGGCTGGCTGTGACAGCCCTCCCTCCAGCCTCTTTCCTCTTACACTGCAGCAATAGTATATACCCTTGGCAACCTCATGTTTAATACACAGTGTATAGAGCGTAATGCTTTATGGGACCTTAGATCACTGCAGAGGAGGAGCTCCAGGGGCCAGTCTAAGAGAATGCCGGCTCAGAGGATCAGGTTAGTATAATTTTTTCATTTTCTTCCCTAGACACAAGCGAGAACATAGCCCTTGCAGTGTGGTGGTACTTCCATTCTTCTTCTTTCAGTACATATATCTGAGATGAGGATAATCTGTTATTAATGTAATAATGTCTAGATAAACAATGCATAGCAAAATTAAGCTTAGTTGAATCAACAGTATTTATGAAGGTAGGTTGTTTTGGGCTTCACACCCCTCCGCTTCTTTTTCCTTGGTAACAGAGAGGGGGAGAGGCAGTCATATCAGCCTGCTCCTATAATGAATTAATAATGGAGGAGTTTGTGCCCCAAAGTGTGTGGTAGGGCACAAATAGGTAAGTACTCTAGTGAGCATTGTTTTGCTTAAAAAAATAAAGCCCTCTAGAAGTCCGTGCAGTAAAAATGTTTTTATCACTGCATATTTTCATTGCATTGAATTCTGGAGACAAATGGACTGGTGGATACAATTATTTTTCTCATCTGTAGATCACAAAAGGGTATAACCATTTTATTAATGCAAATGTTACAACTCGGTTAATAGGAATATAAATAAATTATTATTAATCATAGTAATAATAACAAAAAAAGTAATAATAATTATTGACCATAATCCTTTATTGATAATCTCACAAAAAGAGTCACCAAAATAAATTTAAGAGACTACAGTGTGACCCTACTGCAGAAGGGAAACAATTTATGGAGCTGAGGTCATTGAACGCAATGAAGCAGTTGATAATGCACTAAAAATACTGACGTAAAATATATCCTCTGCCCTTAGGTTGACACTTTATTGTCGCTGTACATATAAAATCAGTGTGCTCTTTCTATTCGTCTTATAGAAGTGTTAGAATTTGCTCAATTATTCCGCCTTGGCTGGTATCCAAACATTCATATTTTACACATAGGAATACCAAGATGCCTAAAACACACTAGACTGCAAAAATAGGAAATAGAGGTGATTGCGCAACATTGCAAATAGTAATATAATAAAGTACAGTATAGAATACCATGGCTGTTGGCAGTCTGCTGGTCTGCCTGAAGGTTTATGTGGATTATTCTGAACTCCAATGACTTGCTCATCATCTGTCAGGTCTCTCTTTGTCAAATCGAAAAGTTAGGGGTCTATTCACAAAGCTGCCGAGGGCAGCCGAGTGAATGACCGATCAGAAGTGAAGTGAGCCGAACACTGTTCGGCTATTCACTTCAGGCTGGTACGGCTGATTTCAGCCGTACATCGGCTGAAATCAGCCGTACATCGGCTTGCTTCGTGTGGCTTCGGATCAGCCGAACATGCTCAGCATGTTCGGCTGACCCGAAGTGTTCGGCTTTCAACACGGCTCAGCCGAGCCGATGCATATGCGTTTGGCTCGACTGAGCTGCTCGGCCATGATCGGGAGCTTTACGGGCTATTGTGAATAGCCCGTACAGCACCCCCTCGGTTCTCCTGAACCGAAGGGGTCCTGGGGCCGAAGCTAACCGAAGGATCGGCCGAAGCTACGGCCAGATCCCTCGGCAGCTTTGTGAATAGACCCCTTAGTGACAATGCTACATTTATTCCAAGTATACACAAATGGGTTTGAGTGTTCAATGGCCTAGGGATTTGGAACTACAGCAGATAGGTTTAGTTTGCTACCTGCATAAATACCCGTTGACTGTAAATGAAAATATAAAATATAAGGATGACAAAGCATTCACCAATGCTGACATATGATATGATGCATGTTGGCAAATAACTAAAAGTTCTCTACCACATTACAAATCAACTATGCTTCATAAGAGTTTTCATTAATTTCAGCTTGTAAAAGGAGCTTAAAGTGTATTTAAAGTCAAACCTTTTTTGGGGGGATAGAATGGTGAAGGTTTACAACCTCTGTCATATTCCTACCACTGTATTTGTCCCCAGTGGAGACTTTCACCTTCTCTATTTGTTCTTGTGATGTTGTCATTGGAATTGAAAGTGAGGGTAAATGCAAAAAAATGAGATTAATGTGTATTAAGCCAAATCTTTTTTTTTTTTTTTTAACTTTTGGATAGAGTGGTGAGGGATAAGAACTCCTGTCATGTTTTTTTTTATTGTTGTCTTTCCCCCCACTGGAGAGATTCAGCCTTTCTATTTGTCCTGGTGACCAATGTCATCATGATTGAAAGTGAAGGGAATTAAACAATGTGTCACAGAAACAAGAATAGAGGGGGAATTTTGAGGGGGAGTATCCAGTGGGGATACATGTTCTGTTTAAGAAGAGAACTCCCTTATGTTGGAGACTTTTTCTCTCACTTCCTGTTGCAGAGGAAATAAAAGGACATTTCTAATCTGGCCTCTCTACATCGTGTATTCCCCACTTTATCGAATCTCTGTTGGAGATGTGGTGTGCCGATAGGCTTCTATATGCATATCCGGCGGGATTGCTCTAAAATATGCCCATTCTAGGACAAGGATTTTGAAATGCAAATTGACATGAATGGGACACACCTGTCCCCCTCCCCACAGGTAGTCCTTTTATTACATCTTTCCAGGCTTCTAACCATGCAAAAATATCAATCATTACAGCAGCTCGTCAACTTATGCCCATGCTTTGGAAGTTGACTACTACCCCCCCCATTTCACTTTGAGTCACTATTATTAATGACATCATGAGAATGGAAAAACTGAAGCTGAAAAATAAACTTCTAACTTACTTCCTGTAACCTGATCAACAATGCTGTTTATCTTTAGATTTCACATTTACTTTGTCCTATTTACTCTTTCCCTTTTCCCCAACCCTCAATCTCCCTAATCCACACTTTGCTCTCTCTCCTCTCTTTTCTATCCTTTTATGCATATATGTTGTTACTCCTTATTCAGAATTATTGTTTTAGTGATCCTTATATTGTCATGTTGTCTGATCCAAATTGTGATAGGGTTAATGTCTGCTTATTCCCCCAATAATTACAGATACATATCCTACTACTTGTCTGTGCATTGTTTTTACACACTTGCAATTCATAGAAGCTCCATTCTAATGCCTATATTGAATTGTATAACTTTCTTCCTGGGATGTTTTTTTACTTTTCTACAAATTTCCTTTTATTATTTCCTATTTTGTGTGTTGTCTTTTGTACTTTAGTTTTTGTATTGTTTGTATTGCATTTTATACTGTACAATTTAATTTACTTTTGAAAACAAGGTTTGGCTTTAGATACACATTACCAGTGGAAGAATATATTGATTAAACAGGATCTTCAAGGGTTTTGAATGTTAAGTAATGAACAATTAGAATTCAACATGTATGGTCACATTTAAACTTACCTTAAACATTCCATTAACCTTATATATTCAACTCACTGGATGAGCATGTATGACATCTAATGCTTTGTTATGAAAGCTTCAGGCTTGGGCACTACCCAGGACCTAATTGAATTTAATTTGCCATTGATTCCACTACAGTTGCTTATGTTAGTCTCATTTTTATGTGGATATGGTAATACAATTACATTACATCTATCTGTCCACAGACAAGCGACTGTTATTTTTTAAGACACTGCCTTTCAGGTTGTGCTGGTTATACTATTAAATCTAGATTACAATAAAATTGTTATATTAAAAAAGCATGAACAAGTCTTATTAATGGAAGATGGTACTTTCAGAGAGGTAATGGAATATTTATCTTGGGAAGACACATTAAAACAGAAAGAAGCTCTGTCATACTTAATTGCCCTAATATTGCCCATTGGTCTAAAATGCATCTGGTTTTTACAGATTGTTGTAAACACTAGGATGATATCCCAATAATTGAATCTTTAGGATGTGCATAATTTCAGCCAGTAACAAACATACTTTTAAATCAGGAGTGTTTTGTGATTTATTATCTACTGTATCTTCAAATAACTATCTGTTAAAATACAAAGTCCAGAACCTTTATTTTTGTACATCAAACTGCTTTGGCTATAGATGCCATATGATATGTATGCATTGTATGATTATCTAGTAAGTTAAAAATATTAATCAACATAAGATAATTATCCTAACTACAATGAAATTATAAAATATATAGAAGGTGAAAGAAGGCACTGTTAAAATATTTCAGCAAGGAAGACAAACAACATTCTTGTTGTAACACGCAATTCTTGTATGCTAATTTACCTAATTAAACTAAAACAATACATTATTAAATTGTATTTTTCTTGTTATCATGTACAGTTGGCTAACCATTTTAATGATCAGTGTTTGTTTTTTGAGTCAGGTTTCATACTTAAAAAAAATAATGATAATCGAAATGAACCCAGCTGATCTAAGCTCATAATTGATGTATTGGAGATGATTTACTAAAACCATGTAGTGTTCACTTCACAAAGTGAATGCTCACTCAAGTTAGCAGGTAAGGTAAAGCCATGTTCACTTTTTTTACCCAATCATGTGCATACTTGAAATCATTTTGGTTAATCAATGATAAAACTCAGACAAATATAATTTGATTTCATGACTGTAGTCAATATATAATTAAATACTTGGGGCCCTTGGGTCTTGGTGGGGATCTGGAACTGTAAGTATAAACAGAATGCTTTTGTTTACATTGGTAATTTAGTGACATCAGGAGTGACATCACCAACCTCCCATTCACTTGAGAGAGTCAGGAAGGGCTGTAATAGCTCTGCTCAGCCTCTCCATACATAAGCAGATAACTGCTATCGTGATCTATTGCTGGCCGGTTGCAAATTAGTTTTGGGCTGGACCTGGGTTTGAGTAAAACCCAGGTTGTTCACAGGCCTGCTGAACTACTGCAGCTGTTTGCAGCTGTTTGCTGATCCAAACTCCTTGCTCTGTGTTTACATTCTGCATTTCATCAATTAAATCACACGAGATTCCTGCCGCTGTGTTTACATTGCTACTGTGCTGGGGATCTGTCATGTAGTGGTGTGAGTGTGGCAGGTTAACACCAGTGGGCATTGGCTTATGCTGATTGACAAGGATTTACATAACTGAATACCATGATTAATTATGGATTTATATCAGGTGTTGGTGTTTTTATTTGCATTTGACTCTTACTGGAAATGAGTAATAAGTTGTACTACTGTACCCCTGTACTAATTACCCTGGGAGTGGGTGGATATCAAGCCCCCCCCATTTTATAGGGTGCTTCTAGATTCTGTTATATGTCCCCTCCAACAACCTTCACATTCTTTTGGGGGGACGGGAAAGAGTCCTTTGTCATTCAACATTGGAACAGAGTACCTGGCAGGGGAATTGTGCCACCTCTCCTTGCAAGGTAGTCCCTCATTTTTAAAAGGCATGTGGCCTGGTCTGGTACAGGAAGGGGGCAACATATTGACTGCACTCCCATTTCCGGTACCTAGACTGCGTGCCTGGATAAGGGTCTGGTTGGATTCTTAGGGGGAAAGCCACACCGTTTTTTTCCCATTTTTTTCCCATTTTTCTGCTGTCACTGTAAAGGATTACATTATACTGTTAAGTAACCCCACATGCAGCCTTAAAGCATCCTCTAAGCAGGTTATTTAAAGGATTTGTGGGAATGTTGCTCTTTAAATCAAATAAAAGGACTCTCTCCCTGCCGAAAGGTATTTGTTTATTTGCTATTTTCCTCAAGGAACTCTATACACATCTGGTATTGATAACTATCACAACAATGCAACAAGTAGTCAAGGATCACAGGAAGCATCCTGAATTCAAGAAAGGTCAAGAACAGAAAGGTTAACATAAAAGGTCAATCTGAAAAGCAGCAAAGAATAACACTAGCAAGCCATACATATACCTATAACTATACCAGGCAGTTTAATACTCCCATAAAACAGAGCTCAACCAATTACAACCCCTGTTGAAATGTAGGAGTGCTCACCCACAACTCTGCATTTGGACAGGAAGCCTAGGGGCATAATGGGAATTCTAAAGCAGGTAAGTGGACTCTGGAAGGTTTTGCAATGTGGGAGGACCTAGCACTGAAAGCCAGGGAGCAGAAAGACCCAGATATAGCACCAGAGGAAAAGGCATTTCTCAAGATATATGAAAGGGTGCTGGTGTGGAACTGGTAAGGGAACAGTTTCATTAAACCCAAAAAGAGTGGTCTTTATTTTTTGTTAGCAAAGAAATACAAATATTTCATTGAAAAGCTAGTCCATTCCAAAGAGGCAAAATTATTTTCCAGGAGATTTTTCATTTTTGATGGTTGAAAAATCTTTGGGTCACTGGTGGTGGGAAGAACCCAATGGGGATGCACTTGGGTTCTAAAAAGGGCCCAGTTTTTCTTTAAAGAAGAAAAGAAGTCTGGACAAATTACAAATTAACCCTTGCAGTGGGGCTATCCTAGCACCGCAAGAGTTCAGTAC
This sequence comes from Nanorana parkeri, assembly GCF_000935625.1. NCBI lineage: Eukaryota > Metazoa > Chordata > Amphibia > Anura > Dicroglossidae > Nanorana > Nanorana parkeri. Next base: position 153,597 of record NW_017308231.1, on the reverse strand, counting down.
TTATTTTGGTTTAGGGTCTAAAATAAAAAAGATATGCTCACCTGATCCTTGGTCCCACAACGGTGACCACTCACTCTCTCCACCCTTCACTCAGGCTGTGGTATGTCCCTCAACATCTATTGCAAGTCAATTAACTTGTATCAAATGTGAGGGCATCAGTGGGGACCAATCTTACAACCAGGCGGGATTGAGGATCAGGTGAGATTATCTTTTATTATTTTAGATCCGGAACAAAATGAGTGCTTAACCCTTGCAGTGGGGGGGGGGGTATCCCCACTGCAAGGGATCATTTGTAGTTTCTTCTTTAAGGATGTTGCCCATACTATTGTCAGAGTATGGACATCCAAAACATGTTCAAGACTTTCTATCAATGGCTCAGCTCACTATGATTTATGTGGTATTGCTAATTCTTGGCTATGCTTCTCACATGAATTGTCTATTATTATTCCTGACTGTGCTCTCCTTCAGAAAGACAAGGTAAAACAGTACTAAGTAAGTGAGTGCGAACCATATTGATGGATAGTGTGGAGGTGCTGAAGCATTATCGGTGTAGTTACATATGGGTGTGCATTCTGTGAAGGTAATTATTGGAGTTTGTTACTGGCTCCCCAGTATTAATGAGGAGGAAGAGACGCA